>NW_015624541.1:690807-698722 GCF_001515625.1 Sinocyclocheilus rhinocerous | reverse complement strand
TATATATAAGTTATTTTTATGTTTTGGGGCTTTTTAAATCCATTTATTTCAGAATGTTCGTTATAACCTTGACTCATGATCATATTAATGTATTGCAGCAATTCCTCTTAAGTAATAAGCTGGAAACGGCTATGTGTCACGGCTGTTATATACATATAAGTTATTTTTATGTTTTGGGGCTTTTTAAATCCATTTATTTCAGAATGTTCGTTATAACCTTGACTCATGATCATATTAATGTATTGCAGCAATTCCTCTTAAGTAATAAGCTGGAAACGGCTATGTGGCTGTCACGGCTGTTCACCGTCTACTGCTCCATCATGTTCATTCTGCCACTGCTTGGGTGAGTCATGTTCTTTTACAAGGCACGTTCACAAGCTTCTTTACCATCCTGTTTTGTTCAAAAACTGGGTGCAACTTTTGTGTTAAGGATCAAATTGACTTACATTGGTTTCCATTTGCCAAAAATTGGCACTATGAAAAAAACCTTAAAGATTAATATAAAAACAGAAAACCTCCATTGTAGCTTGTCAGACAATGTGGAACCCAACTAGGTTAAGAAAATGAATGTTTAAAGTGGATTTTACCTGGGATTATTCAGAAGACAAGTCTCAATTTCAGGTAAACTTTGAGTCTCAAATTTCATAAGTTCTCATGAATTTCAAATTTGAAGACAAAAGTTGTAACAATTTGCCTTTCCAAAACACATCTCTGTGTTGAAACTGTGCATGCATATTCATGACCCTAATTGAAAAAAAGTCACAACATTTCTAGAAGAAATAAAGTTTAACCAGTATTTCAAGCAATTTGAAAATTCAGTGTGGGTAAAATTGACGCCAACACAATAGGAGTTAACAATATTGTAGTTTGTGGCATCACATTAGTATGATGAGGACTATTTAGGGTAGTAAGGACACATTCATACTCAGATTTTTAATTTTATTCTATAAGTGAATGATTGGAAGAAGAATAATTGCTTTTTTCTGTCCAGGCCTCAAGCAGCTACTAACTTCTATCAGAGGGCATTGCTGGCAAACGCCTTGACCAGCGCTCTGCGTTTGCACCAGAGACTTCCTCACTTTCAGCTGAGCAGAGCCTTCCTGGCCCAGGCCTTACAGGAGGACAGCTGCCACTATCTCCTCTACTCCCTCATCCTAGTCAACTCCTACCCAATCACAAGTATCCTTTCTCAAAGACCCCTTCCTTTGGAAATATCTTGGGGGAAAATATCTGTTTTTTGTTGTGTTATGGCATCATATTGTCTTTATGCAGCCTTGACTTTTGTTCTCAGTGAGCATTTTTCCAGTGTTCCTCTTCTCACTTCTCCACGCCACCACCTACACTAAAAAAGTCCTTGATGTAAGTCTCTGCCCTTCTCATTTATATTGCTCAAATGTGTTTTTGTCATAATTCCATCCTGAATTTTGTCTGTGTTTCATTTGTTCTCAGACCATGGGTCCAAACAGCCTTATGTTTGTGAGGAACTTTTTGAACAAGCTCACAGCCAATCAGCAGAACATCCTAAAGTTTATTGCTTGCAATGAGATCTTCTTGATGCCAGCTACAGTCTTCATGCTCTTCAGGTGAGGACTGACGTTCAGCTGTTTTGTCCAGTGTTAAATGTTTTTTTCAACCCTGTAAATCCTGACATATGAAATAATAGTATGGATGTAACAATGCACATATTGCATAATGTAAAATAGTATATCAAATAGGGATGTAACGATGCACCACGAGCCAGTTGAACATCAATACAAATATGTGACGATTCAAGTTAGCTGAGATGTTAAACGAATCGCGATACAATTGGGGGTGGGAGTTTATATGAATGTATCTCTGAGGGGAACTGCTGACTGTTTTTAGAAAAGATGGTATTTTCTTTTCATTTTGCCTCTGTATAATGCATATTAAAGTAGTGTTTAAAGATCCACTGAAGTGGCTTGAAACACGCAGCATTATTCTATTCTATGTGTTGACGTAATTTCAACTGAAACAGGAAGACAGGGCGGGACATATCAAGCAGCCCCGCCCCCTTTTTAATATAGCGTTTCGTTTATATCACAACTTGCGCCAGAGCTGTTGAGCTCGGTAAAGCCGCATTTGACAGCTTATGACAGCCACAGTCCCCTTTAGATTCAATATGAAATGGTTACTAAAGTAAAACAGTGATTAATTATGCTAAAGATTTGTAGTTTGAAAAGTGTGTAATATATTGGTGAATGGCATCTGTGTTATCTCTTCTACTCATCAGTGCTGTTTCTAATACAGAGTCTAACAGTTTTTCCTCCTAATCTCATCCATATTGCTATAAAATATAGCATTCTGTGTAGAATTCAAATGGATTCGATACGTTTCGTGGTCTGCACCGTCTCGCGCATTATATATATATATATATATATATATATATATATATATACATATATATATACATATAAGTTATTTTTATGTTTTGGGGCTTTTTAAATCCATTTATTTCAGAATGTTCGTTATAACCTTGACTCATGATCATATTAATGTATTGCAGCAATTCCTCTTAAGTAATAAGCTGGAAACGGCTATGTGGCTGTCACGGCTGTTCACCGTCTACTGCTCCATCATGTTCATTCTGCCACTGCTTGGGTGAGTCATGTTCTTTTACAAGGCACGTTCACAAGCTTCTTTACCATCCTGTTTTGTTCAAAAACTGGGTGCAACTTTTGTGTTAAGGATCAAATTGACTTACATTGGTTTCCATTTGCCAAAAATTGGCACTATGAAAAAAACCTTAAAGATTAATATAAAAACAGAAAACCTCCATTGTAGCTTGTCAGACAATGTGGAACCCAACTAGGTTAAGAAAATGAATGTTTAAAGTGGATTTTACCTGGGATTATTCAGAAGACAAGTCTCAATTTCAGGTAAACTTTGAGTCTCAAATTTCATAAGTTCTCATGAATTTCAAATTTGAAGACAAAAGTTGTAACAATTTGCCTTTCCAAAACACATCTCTGTGTTGAAACTGTGCATGCATATTCATGACCCTAATTGAAAAAAAGTCACAACATTTCTAGAAGAAATAAAGTTTAACCAGTATTTCAAGCAATTTGAAAATTCAGTGTGGGTAAAATTGACGCCAACACAATAGGAGTTAACAATATTGTAGTTTGTGGCATCACATTAGTATGATGAGGACTATTTAGGGTAGTAAGGACACATTCATACTCAGATTTTTAATTTTATTCTATAAGTGAATGATTGGAAGAAGAATAATTGCTTTTTTCTGTCCAGGCCTCAAGCAGCTACTAACTTCTATCAGAGGGCATTGCTGGCAAACGCCTTGACCAGCGCTCTGCGTTTGCACCAGAGACTTCCTCACTTTCAGCTGAGCAGAGCCTTCCTGGCCCAGGCCTTACAGGAGGACAGCTGCCACTATCTCCTCTACTCCCTCATCCTAGTCAACTCCTACCCTATCACAAGTATCCTTTCTCAAAGACCCCTTCCTTTGGAAATATCTTGGGGGAAAATATCTGTTTTTTGTTGTGTTATGGCATCATATTGTCTTTATGCAGCCTTGACTTTTGTTCTCAGTGAGCATTTTTCCAGTGTTCCTCTTCTCACTTCTCCACGCCACCACCTACACTAAAAAAGTCCTTGATGTAAGTCTCTGCCCTTCTCATTTATATTGCTCAAATGTGTTTTTGTCATAATTCCATCCTGAATTTTGTCTGTGTTTCATTTGTTCTCAGACCATGGGTCCAAACAGCCTTATGTTTGTGAGGAACTTTTTGAACAAGCTCACAGCCAATCAGCAGAACATCCTAAAGTTTATTGCTTGCAATGAGATCTTCTTGATGCCAGCTACAGTCTTCATGCTCTTCAGGTGAGGACTGACGTTCAGCTGTTTTGTCCAGTGTTAAATGTTTTTTTCAACCCTGTAAATCCTGACATATGAAATAATAGTATGGATGTAACAATGCACATATTGCATAATGTAAAATAGTATATCAAATAGGGATGTAACGATGCACCACGAGCCAGTTGAACATCAATACAAATATGTGACGATTCAAGTTAGCTGAGATGTTAAACGAATCGCGATACAATTGGGGGTGGGAGTTTATATGAATGTATCTCTGAGGGGAACTGCTGACTGTTTTTAGAAAAGATGGTATTTTCTTTTCATTTTGCCTCTGTATAATGCATATTAAAGTAGTGTTTAAAGATCCACTGAAGTGGCTTGAAACACGCAGCATTATTCTATTCTATGTGTTGACGTAATTTCAACTGAAACAGGAAGACAGGGCGGGACATATCAAGCAGCCCCGCCCCCTTTTTAATATAGCGTTTCGTTTATATCACAACTTGCGCCAGAGCTGTTGAGCTCGGTAAAGCCGCATTTGACAGCTTATGACAGCCACAGTCCCCTTTAGATTCAATATGAAATGGTTACTAAAGTAAAACAGTGATTAATTATGCTAAAGATTTGTAGTTTGAAAAGTGTGTAATATATTGGTGAATGGCATCTGTGTTATCTCTTCTACTCATCAGTGCTGTTTCTAATACAGAGTCTAACAGTTTTTCCTCCTAATCTCATCCATATTGCTATAAAATATAGCATTCTGTGTAGAATTCAAATGGATTCGATACGTTTCGTGGTCTGCACCGTCTCGCGCATATGACCCACTCTGTGCTGTTGTGTGCTCTGGGGCCTCATGTATAAAACTTTACGTAGATTTCATCCTAAATGTGTGCGTACGTACAAGTTTTCAGATTTATAAAGCCATGCGTACGCCAGAACTAGTGCTGAACGATTTTGGAAAATCGAATTGCGATTTTTTTTTTTTTTTTTTTTTTTTTTTTTTTTTTTTTTTTTTTTTTTTTTTTTTTTTTTTTTTTTTTTTTTTTTTTTTTTTTTTTTTTTTTTTTTTTTTTTTTTTTTTTTTTTTTTTTTTTTTTTTTTTTTTTTTTTTTTTTTTTTTTTTTTTTTTTTTTTTTTTTTTTTTTTTTTTTTTTTTTTTTTTTTCTTTACCAATATTGCGATTTAATATGCAAATTTTTTTCAAAGCTCTTTATGTTCTGTATTATTCAACAAAGACAAGCTATAAATCATTGTATAGTATGACCAACACACTATAGATTAAACATAAATGTTCTTTTCTGTAGGCCAGGCCTATATGTTACGATGAAATTAGGTGATGCATGAATTGATATGAATGACATTTTTATTTAATAACTACAATCACAGTATATTGACTGATTTGTTGAACTTCCAACCTTGTAAGCATGTAATAATTATGACAACATAAAGCACTGACAAATAAGCCTGGTGTAAACATTAATATGAAAGTCAGTAACAAATCACACAAACTAAAGTAGATTGCAGAAATATAAAAACAAATCTGTTGCTTTACCATACTACTTTAGGTAATTCAAAGTCACTGTAATAAACATAGGTAAACATGTGGACTGCACTTTTTAAACACTGTCTGTTAACTTGTAATGTAGTGGTTCTCGAACTTTTTTGGTCGCGCCACCCTTTAAACCTATAAAAAAATCTGCCCCCCCCCTTCCCGAATCCCCTTTCCACCTCAGACTACCAAATAATTTCACTAAACGTTATGAAAAATTTATGCTTTTTTAATTTAAAAAGCCTACAGGGAAAAAAACACCTGCATCACTTGAAACATTGAAAAATAGCATAGTCCGCTAAGGCATAGGACACACCAGGCCCGGACTGGCCATCGGGAGCACCGGGAGAATTACCGGTGGCCTGGCGGCTGATTTGGCCCGCTGCCCTGTTTTTTTTTGTACCAAAGTTGTCATTTCCGATTTTGTCATTAGATAATTTATCGATAATCATAAATCAGTGAGTCTTGACTGGCAGTGCTGCGCTACACGAATCAGCTCATGTGTGTTCTGCGCCGCCGTCAAACGATTCCGAACAGAACCGATGCGCGGGACTCGAGCTTCAAGTGCAGGTCAGTTTCATCTGTAAATACGCTAGATAGTTTTGTCTTTATTAACCTAGATTAGTATTAAACTGCTAGTAGGCTATCGGTAGCACCCCATTATTATCATCATTCAGAATATTGTGCTATAGGACATCAATATCTATATGGTAAAGTTACATAAAAAAATTTAGCAGAGGCAGATATTCACATGGATTTATTGTACAGGGAGGGAGGGAGCTAAAGACAGCAACACAAAAATAATATGCGTCACAGCCTAACAATTTAATATTGTGTTCAGTATTACAATTTTTCTACAAATATATTGTACTAATTTTGACATTTGGGCACTTTAGAAATTGTGTTTTGATACACTACCAGCCAAAAGGTTTTGATCAGTAAGATTTTTAATGTTTTTTAAAGAAGTCTCTTCTGCTTACCAAGCCTGCATTTATTTGATCCAAAATACAGCAAAAACAACAATATTGTGAAATATTTTTATTATTTAAGATGACTGCTTTCTATTTGAATATATTTTAAACTGTAATTTATTCCTGTGATTTCAAAGCTGAATTTTCAGCATCATTAATCTGAGTTTTGCACGTTAATCCTTAAGAAGTCATTCTAATATTCTGATTTGCTGCTCAAAAAACATTTTTTATTATTATTATTATGTTGAAAACAGATTAGATTAGTTCAAAAGTACAGCATTTATCTGAAATAGAAATCTTTTGTAACATTATAAATGTCTTTATCACCCCCCCCCCCAAAAATTATACTGACTCCAAGCTTTTGGTAGTGCATGTATAATGTTACAAAATATTTTTATTTTAGATAAATGCTGATCTTTGGATCTTTCTATTCATCAAATAATTCTGATGCACTCAACTGTTTTAAATATTTATAATAATAACAAATATGTTTCTTGAACAGCAAATCAGCATATTAGAATGATTTCTGAAGGACCATGTGACACTGAAGACTGGAGTAATGATGCTGAAAATTCAGCTTTTTGATCACAGAAATATATTGCATTTTAATATATATTCCAATAGAAAGCAGTTATTTTAAATAGTAAAAATATTTCACAATATTACTGCCCTTGCTGTACTTTGGATCAAATAAATGCAGGCTTGGTGAGCAGAAGGGACTTCTTTAAAAAATATAAAAAATCTTCTTACTGTTCAAAAACTTTTGACTTGTAGTGTATATTTGTATGTAATATAGGTTTGTTAAATCTTGGGTATTTAAGTCATTTTAAGATAAATAACATGCTGTGCTAACAAATTTAAATGAGGTGGTTGTTTTCAACTAGGTGGACACAGTTCTGTTCATAACAGTAGACCTCCTGGTGAAGAAGTGACAGGTAAGAAAAAGAAGGGAGAGACAGAGATAATGGGGAAAATGAAGAAAAGGGAAGTGAATTGGTGCAGTTCAAGAGAGAACCTTTACTTATTTTCCATGGCCTTAGACTAAGGGTTTAGACCTTTTTATGTGATGGCCATACAAATAATAGGGTTGTCTGTGGTTTCAGAAATTGTTGTGGATGCATAGGCTATATACAGAAAAAAGGGGCCAAAATTGTACCTTTTGGGGTACAACAGCTTGACATGGTAGCAGTACTCTTAAAAGGACATATTTGTTCCTTTTTTGCCCCTAATAGGTAGGCCTACAAATTAGTACTTTAAGGGTACGAATTACTACTCTAAGGTACTAATAGGTTCATATTAGGGGTAAAAAAAGGTACAAAGATCCTCCTCACCAACGACATTAAACACAGTGTCTACACCGGACGCAAGCGGAAAAATACAGTAGAACCATTATAATCAGTGACGCGTCTAGATGCGGCGCGGCGCGATCATAGACTGTATAGGGCGCGACACGACAAAACCCGACATTAAACTGATGCCTTGTTCTATTTATGATGTACTGACACAAAGTTAAAATGATTTGCAACGGTCGCTTTGTCGCGTCAGTGTAGAGCTGTT
>NW_015624541.1:682563-690721 GCF_001515625.1 Sinocyclocheilus rhinocerous | reverse complement strand
GGTCTGTGCGACTTCATCTATGGCTTTTCTCTTCCCTTTCACAAACCGATCCATCTCCCATTCTAAGTTACGTCCTTTGGCTGTTTACAGTTTTATTTCTTTTCTTTTTTTGCTTGAAGCAGCGCTGCTTCGACCGATCGGTGTGACATCAAAGTACTGTGAAAGCTATAAGAGAGCGCGGATGTCTCCTTGTGCTTTCTCTCACCATACTTTGATGTCATACACTGATCGGTCTTCAAGTCGAAACACACCTCTTTACTCTCGCGTGTCACGTGACCGAGTGTAATCGCAGCCTCTGTAATTGAAAAATCGCGTTTTTTCATATTGCGAAACATTTTGAAAATAAAACGCGCATATCTTACAGTTTCCTTCAAATTCTATCTTTTAAATATGGTGTTTGTCACAATATTGGGAAGAGCACGAAAGGAGTTATCATTAGGCTACTGTCTGTGTGCGACACCTGTGAACAGTTCTACTGTCATCAGACCAGTGGACTGTTTGATCAACGAGCGCATCCTTATGTCTGTGGTTACCACCTATGTTCCAAAGCCATCAAACAAAGTCAAGTTCACAAAAATGGTCTATGTTCCAAAGCCACCAGATGAATCAAGTTCACATCAGTGATCATTATTCACGCAAAAGTATTTTCTCAGAACATGAGTTTTGCTATTTAGAACACAATTTAAAGTGGAATTGTCATGCACCAAGCAATCCTCGCTGTGATTAAAACATTAAATCGCATACCACAGGAAAATTGTTCGAAAGCAGCACATCCACTGCAAATATTTCTGTTTAAATTCATATAAAAATGTTGTAATTTCTGGATAATAATTTCATGAGATTTCAGTGCTTAACTTCATTATTCATATTGTCATATTCAATATAGATGTGTATTTCAAATGTAAAACAGACTTTAAAATCATTCTGTTTGCTTCCTTATTTCGCTCCCTCCAGATGGCCATAATACCAAGTATTAAAATAATACTAAAATCCAACAGTAAAAAAAGAATAACTCTTGCTTTTGCATTTGTAGGAAATAAAGATGACCAAATAAATTGTGCATAATTTGTGTTTACGTAACAGCTGTGGTTACAGCATATAGGCCTATCTCGGACTTCACTTCCATATGGCATTCTTCTGTTCCATGTTTTATTTTCGGAAATTGTGATGATGGGAATATGCACGTCATCAATGCATCCAACCACACTGGAAATTCTAAAGGAAATTCTAATTATTGGGTTACTTCCAGAGGTCACCGCAAGATGTTATCAAGTGAACGTCAGCGAGGCACACCATGGTTTACCGCTCTGCATACAGCGGCCTTACTAATGTGCTCTGCATCCCCGATATAGAAAACTACCAAATAAATATGCATGTGGCTATGGCACAACATTTTTTTTAACTCCCTACGGATTAATACAGCCTCCTCATCTACAGTATAAAAGGACATGCCATTTTTGCCACTTTGACGGTGTCTGGTGTTTGACAGGGGGAGGTGGGGGAAACAAAAAATAATCTTGTTTACGTTTGCATTAAAATTATTTTTTTTTATTTTAAGTATATTGCACTTGAATGCACTTGTTTCCCCCCAGGAAACAAGAATAAACTTAGGCTATATCATTTTTCTTCTATAGAAAATGCATCGTGATCTAAGAATTTTTAGATATTTGTACTTGAAATAAGACAGAAATACTCAGTAAGAAAAGCATTTTTGCAGCGTGAATGAATAAATGAGGTATTTAAACATCGCTTATGCTTTACAAAGGGGGAGGAGACCGTAAGAAACTCTGGGTTTACCGAAGAAAATATGCTCCCGACCAGGTTAGGTTCATAGATTAAGTTACCACAGTAACTGACTGAATATAAGTTACCTCTCTTTCAGAAACGGGCTTGACTTACCCTGCTTTCTCAGGTTTGACAAACCTCCCATTCTGAAACGGAAAACCTTCCCTCATTTCAGGGTTAACATACTCAGTTTTCTCTTAACCTCCTTTCTGAAACGGGCCCCAGGCCCCTGGACCGGAGCAGACTGTGTGTACGCTGCGGTGATTCGCGTCACACAACGCAAAACCAGACTTCATTCGGCCCAATGGAAAGCATATTTACACTACACTTCAAAGAGAAAGGAAAAATTGAAATAGCATCATATGACCCCTTTAATCGTTTCCTATCCCCTATATCAGGGTTACTCAAATCTTGCCCTGGAGGGCCAATGCGCTGCAGAGTTTAGCTCCAACCCTGATCAAACTCACCTACCTGTGATTTTCGAATGATCCTGAAGACATTGATTAGCTTGCTCAGGTGTGTTTGATTAGGGTTAGAGCTAAACTCTGCAGGAAAGTGGATCTCGTGGGCCAGATTTGAGGATCCCTGCCCTATATAGTGCACTACGTGCCATTCAGCATACAGAAAATACTACTTCTGTGAACAAGCGACCGATTTCAGCCGCAGCTTCAGTGTCTATTTATAGTGTGGGGGGCGGGACGCTTCAGATTCTAGAGAGCATTTGATTGGACAGAAAATCTGACGAGAAGCTGAAGTGCAGGGTGATGTCATCAAAGTCGTTGATCTATATTGCCGGAAGTGAGAGACTGTAAGTTTTGAATGCTTATATCTTCTAAATGCGAATTTTGTCATTGTTTTGGAGAACACTAGCTTATAGATAACCTTAAGGCTAAAATATTCATACTAAAAGCCCAAAAACTTCCATTTTGATTTCGTAGGGTCTTTAAGCGCAGCACTGCTTTGTTTACAGCGGTAACCAGGGCAACGCTGTTCCATAAGTGAACAGCAATTTGAAATGGAAAGAGCACAGGCAAAGCCTTAGTTTGTTTATATGAAGAAATTTATTTTATTTGTATTTATTTATTTGATTTGGGGTTTGTTTTAGTTTAGTTATTTGACATATTTCAGTTTCACAAAGAAATGTGCAGCATTTTGTCCAAGTAATATAAATTGACACCTTTTCATTTATAAATGTCTTAAATCTCATTTTGTTAAAAAAAGTGAGAAAATCATATAATGAAATCCGTATTGTGAATCATATCGCATCGTGAGCTGAGTGATTTGTAACATCCTTAAATAATAGCGAAGACAATAGAATGCCCAAGACGTGTCACTCGAATAGTTTTGAATGGGAAAAAATGCAACGCTCAATATGGCCGCTCTATTGAACGAAGCCCTGCCTTTTGAGTAAAAGAGCCAATCACTAATCAGTAAAGTCAGCGCGTCACTGCAGCTGCCGTTAGAAGTCCCGGTTGCTATAGAAACAGTAAGTGTTCTGAATTGTGCGCTCTGGGCCCGTATTCACAAAACATCGTAACTCGCCGATTTAGGAGAAAATCTTAAAAATAATGGGCATGTCAGTCCTAAATTTAGGACTCCTAAAGTATTTCACAAAGCATTTTGGCGCTAAAACTAGCTCCTAAATCTGTGAAACGTTAGGAGTAGTGAAGAGGACTCCTAAGTCACTAAGACCAAGCCACAAACTATCCTAAAATGGCTGTTGCCGGCAATCTGCCTCTGAACGTAAACATTTTAGAAATATTTGACGATAATGAGCTTTTATAAAGGTATCACCTTCGGTTTTGAAGGTTATCCCAACTCCACATTTTCCTTTGATTATGTCCTTGTTTTAATTAACCAGTTTGGCAAGAAGTCGCTGCTGTGCTTGTGTCCAGTTTGGTTTTCTTTTACGTTTGCACGTCTTACTATCAGCCATGATTATTCTACTCTGTTTATTAAAAGGCTGTTTATATGCATATTCACTAGTCATGAGGAGCACACATGTAAGAGGCTGACAATTAACTGAACACATACTTGTTTAATTAGTGACACTTAGCCTGCATTTTAAAATCTTTATTTGAATGTGGCAACATTATTTTTAAACCTTTATCTTTACTCTAAAATATTTATATGAATAAATCTCTGACAGAGACTATCAGCCAATCACTGTGTGCACAGTTAGTAAACATGCTGACATCATCCATAGCAACGAGGTCTAGCCCGCCCTTACTCTTAGCTTAAGGCTTCTCTCTATTCCTTAGTAAAAGTTTGTCTCAGCAGCTTTGTGAATAGGTTTTAAGAGAAAACTCTTTGCTAAAAACTTCTACTGCTGTTTAGGAGAACTCTTAGTGGTAAGATGAAATGTTTTGTGAATACGGGCCCAGGACTGCGCATGCACACTGGCTGGTCTAGCCTGAAAAATAAGCTTTTTTTTAACGCTATTTGAGCAAAAGAAACCACATTTATGAGACTGTTGTTGTCAGATTTCATTGGTGATTTCAAATATGAAATGTAATCGTAAGCTTGGCGAACAGTTTTGGAGAATTTGATGTTTCCCCATTCAAAGAGATAGGAGCTGCACTTGCATGCCCAAGAGGCGTTTCAAAGATGGCCGCCTAGTGACATGATTTGCCTTAAAGAGACTTTGATAATAGTCACAGGGTTCCCACGCTTCTTGAAAGTACTTGAAAAGTACTTGAATATCAGACACATGGATTCAAGGCCTGGAAAGTACTTGAAAACAAATATAGGTCCTTGAAAGTGCTTGAAATAAATTTGAAATAAATTTTGTTTAGTAGAATGGTGCTATTTCAAAAATGTTCCTATATGCGCTGTCAAAGGCAAAACGAAACGGCGCTAATGATTGGGGTGGAGATGGGGTAGCGTGAGAAAAAATCTTAGCATGCGAGCTGATGCGCACATTGCGCAGCCCTGCATGAACCTATGGTGAAGCAGTGCATTTACGACTGAAAACTACTGCGTGCGACTGAAAAAATATTTAGGAGCACCAGTGCAAATTACCCAATCAGCATATTTGTGTTTGCGCTGAGGGGGAGCTTCAAAGGTTTCTATCGTACTTCCGTGTTTTTGCAGCGTTGAGTAATGTATCACAGACACATCTGTTGATTCCTTGAACACTAATCAGAATCCACTCACTGCTCAAAACGCCGTTTTGTTCAGTGCTGAGTTCTTCAAGCTCACGAATCCTCTCATTATAACAAACAAAGTGTAGACAGGGTGTAAATAAGAGATTCACTGTGCAGTGTAGAGAGCTGCATTGATTATAATGGAACTTTGTGAGATCGCGATGAACGAAGGAGAGTGACATCTTTTAATGATTAAGAGAGTTTGCAAATGATAATTGATTTAATACAACAGTTCATTAAAAAATAAGTTCATATTAAGTGACTTGCATTGTCTGAACACTATTGCCCGATTTTGCTCTATTTCGTCAACCAAAATAGTTTCAAACAAAGTAACAGCTGAGCCGCTGCGCATCTCCATTCAAACACAGCGTTGTTTCGTTTATGTATGAATGGGCGTTTTTAAACTAATCTGATTCAATTACCCATTCATAAAGACAGTCACTTGCTTCGTTCCTGAATGAATCAGCCGTTCGAACGAATCAATTGAATGAATGATTCAGTTATAAAATCAGTGACTTGCCGCCACCTACTGGCATTTTTACTTTCATTTTAAAGTATCTTTTCTGTTATTTAAATCATTCCATTCCATTAAACCATCTGAAAATACACCTACAAGCCACTTTTGTGTTCTTCTGTGCCACCTCTGTAGTACAAATTATTTTTTAATACTGATTTCATTTGATTGGTAACTTATTCTTATTCTACTTGTTTTTATTCTGTTGTTTTAATAAAAAAAAAACATATAAATATAATTTTTTGAATTTGATAAAAGATGACAATTTGAATAAAGTTAGAAAAATGCAGTTACAAAGGTAAAAACAAAATTCCCTGTAAATCACTTTGAGTCAAATATCATCTCGTAATGGGAAGGCTAATATTTGATCAGAATTTTTGATTATTGACTAGAAGGTGCTCCTGAAATTTTTGACTGAGCTCCAAAATTAATTTAAAAAAAAGTTTTTCACAAGTACTCCTAAAAAGAAAAGTAAGCGTAGAGCCCTGTTTAACCACTTATTTATTTAAAAATTGAGAAATTCTTTCAAATTTAATTATTTTACAAGAATTACAGCAAAAACCAGTTTGATGCAAGAATATATATTTTTATCAATATTTGAGAAATTCAAAATTCCTTTGAACACGACTGCTCAAAATGGTCTAAATTTATGAAACCTACACATTCAAAACCTCATTACTCTGACATTTTTAATGTAAATGTTAAGTGTAAGTGAAATGTTAAGTACTGTAAGAGGTCTTTCATGACGCTACATATGCTGTTGAATTTGAGCGGTGCTTGATATAAAATAAATGGTGCTTTAAAAAGTCCTTGAATCTGGAGTTCATGAAAGAGTGGGAACCCTGTAGTCAGAAAAAAGAAAAAGGAAAAAAAAAAACCTTTGCATGTTACATCAGGCTTTTGTGGTTCATATAGTATATGATAAAGGAGAATATGGAGCTCATACACAAGGAGGAAAAAAACACCTCAGTTTTACTCTAGTGATGTAAATCAAAAAAGATCTTTGTGATAGTGTAGCAGACTTCTAGAATAAAATGCATATAAATATCAGTTGTCAATCTAAATCTCCCAATAATGTCTTAGTGAGATGATATTTAAATGCTTAGTTTTCTGATCAAAGCTCTGTACTTTTGATTGTTGGGTCAAAACTTATAATGCAATGCCATACAATGATGATTGAGAGATGTACAAATAAGCTTTCCCCAAAATCCAGATTTTTCACATTTGTTATTCACATTTTAACATCATTTTTTTGGATGGATAGTGAGGTAAACCTAAACCATTTTCATCCAGTAAGTGTTCATCTTGAAATAATACTAACAATATGAAAGTTGTTCTTACATCATTAACTTTATAAAAATCATTAAAGATTTCAAAGCAAAACGACGTGTACCACAACCTGAAGGGAGACATTTTTAGACAGTTTGGTTGTTGCTAAAAAGTATAATCAAATGACAGAAGTCGTAGTAGATTGTGCAGGGATTTTCAGCAAAATTTTAATAATTTAGCCTTAAAAAGCAAAAAACAATCTATGCAAAAAAATATCAAAATATTTGTTGACTACGTTTCGGTCGCATGACCTTCATCAGGAATTTTTTTAAACATGACATCACAAAGTACACCCCATTTAAAAACAGATTCATGAATTCATGACCAATCGCTGTAAAGATCCATTGATTAATAACAACCCGCAATAGGTACATCATCAACTTAAAAAACAAAAACAAACAAAAAATACCACTTTCATGTACATATACACATAAACATATCCTGTGCATACATACTAGCACATACATCAGGCCCAGATTGCATTATAACATCACATTAAATAAAGCTTCATCATTCATGCCATTAGGTGACAATGTCTGAAGGGTAAAGAGTCCGAAACAGTTCGCGTTGATGTAAGAGCAATTCAAAATCGCCACCACTAGGTGGCACATTAACCCTTTCAATACCACAAAACCGTAAGGTAGAAAAAAATTTGTTCCAAAAATGTAAAAGATTCTTTGGTACATGCTCGTTTTCAGACGGATACTCCTGATTCTTCTCAGAGATTACTTAGCCCTATACCAAATGGTAATTATCGTTGTGGTAATTGTGCTCAGTGCAATAATACATCAAAAACTTCTTTCTTTTGTCATCCAAGAACCGGTAAAAAATATAGAATTAACTCCGTTATTATCTGTGTTTCTACGCATGTTGTTTATTTGATTCGGTGTCCTTGTGGTTTAGGTTATGTTGGAAAACATCAACTTAAAGAATTAGTGAACACAAGAGTTCTATCAGGAGAAAAGATATGAACTATCCAGTTGCAGCTCATTTTCTTGCCTTAAATCATGATGTTTCTACCTTACGGTTTTGTGGTATTGAAAGGGTTAATGTGCCACCTAGAGGTGGCGATATTGAATTGCTCTTACATCAACGTGAACTGTTTTGGATCTTTACCCTTCAGACATTATCACCTAATGGCATGAATGATGAAGCTTTATTTAATGTGATGTTATAATGCAATCTGGGCCTGATGTATGTGCTAGTATGTATGTACAGGATATGTTTATGTGTACAATGTACATGAAAGTTTTTTTTTTTTTTTGAAGTTGATGATGTACCTATTGCGGGTTGTTATTAATCAATGGATCTTTACAGCGATTGGTCATGAATTCATGAATCTGTTTTTAAATGGGGTGTACTTTGTGATGTCATGTTTAAAAAA
>NW_015624541.1:669868-682073 GCF_001515625.1 Sinocyclocheilus rhinocerous | reverse complement strand
CTTTTATTACAACGCATTCAACTAAGTCTTATCTTATGAGATCGATTTTTAAGAAATATTGGTATTTGTTGTCCTCTGACCCGGAGTTGGGTACCATTTTTCAGCATCCTCCTTTGATTGTGTATAAACGTTCCAAAAATTTAAAAGATTCTTTGGTACATGCTCGTTTTCAGACGGATACTCCTGATTCTTCTCAGAGATTACTTAGCCCTATACCAAATGGTAATTATCGTTGTGGTAATTGTGCTCAGTGCAATAATACATCAAAAACTTCTTTCTTTTGTCATCCAAGAACCGGTAAAAAATATAGAATTAACTCCGTTATTATCTGTGTTTCTACGCATTTGATTCGGTTGATTCGGTGTCCTTGTGGTTTAGGTTATGTTGGAAAAACATCACGTCAACTTAAACAAGAACACAAGAAACACAAGAGTTCTATCAGGAGAAAAGATATGAACTATCCAGTTGCAGCTCATTTTCTTGCCTTAAATCATGATGTTTCTACCTTACGGTTTTGTGGTATTGAAAGGGTTAATGTGCCACCTAGAGGTAGCGATATTGAATTGCTCTTACATCAACGTGAACTGTTTTGGATCTTTAGACACCCTTCAGACATTGTCACCTAATGGCATGAATGATGAAGCTTTATTTAATGTGATGTTATAATGCAATCTGGGCCTGATGTATGTGCTAGTATGTATGCACAGGATATGTTTATGTGTATATGTACATGAAAGTGTTTTTTGTTTTTTTTGAAGTAGTTGATGTACCTATTGCGGGTTGTTATTAATCAATGGATCTTTACAGTGATTGGTCATGAATTAATGAATCTGTTTTTAAATGGGGTGTACTTTGTGACTTAAACAAAGAATTAGTGAACACAAGAGTTCTATCAGGAGAAAAGATATGAACTATCCAGTTGCAGCTCATTTTCTTGCCTTAAATCATGATGTTTCTACCTTACGGTTTTGTGGTATTGAAAGGGTTAATGTGCCACCTAGAGGTGGCGAAATTGAATTGCTCTTACATCAACCCTTCAGACATTGTCACCTAATGACATGAATGATGAAGCTTTATTTAATGTGATGTTATAATGCAATCTGGGCCTGATGTATGTGCTAGTATGTATGCACAGGATATGTTTATGTGTATATGTACATGAAAGTGTTTTTTGTTTTTTTTGAAGTAGTTGATGTACCTATTGCGGGTTGTTATTAATCAATGGATCTTTACAGCGATTGGTCATGAATTCATGAATCTGTTTTTAAATGGGGTGTACTTTGTGATGTCATGTTTAAAAAAAATTCCTGATGAAGGTCATGCGACCGAAACGTAGTCAACAAATATTTTGATATTTTTTGCATAGTGTGCAGGATTTGTTTTTTTGCTTTTTTGACCTGGTTGGTCTTTGCCTCCAACGCACCTATCTATTGTCGTCAGGTGTGCGGAGTTTAATTGTTAAAGAATTTAGCCTTAGAAATGTATGTATCAAATATACAGTAGGCTAAAAAAAGTAGTAGTTTGGTGATGGAAAAAAAGCATGATTAAAGCCATGCTATGTTTCTTCTAATAAGATGATGTTTGCTTTTGTGATTCACAGTGGTCAGGGCAGTTTGCTTCAGCCATTCATCTACTACAGGTTTCTCACTCTGCGCTATACCTCAAGACGCAACCCATATTGTCGGTAAGAATCTTGTATCTTATGTACACACTGAGTAGTGTTAGATGTACACATGCACAATTTACCCAAAATATGGGGTTCTGCATGTTGTTCTCATTTCCATGACAAATTAATAATTAGAGCCAGTTAGAAGCTCAGCAGTTTTTAAATGTATACTACAATTATATGTGGTTGTGTTGTGTGTGTGTCCTGAGCCCAGTATCAGTGTTCACAGTCATTTTTGTCCTGTCAGGACTTTGTTCACGGAGCTGAGGATTTTACTGGAGCATTTTGTGATGAAGCCCAGCTGTCCGGCCTTCTTCAGGAGGATGTGCCTCAACAGCATTGCCTTTATTAGCCGCCTTGCTCCCACCGGTGTCTAACATACACAAACTACTAGACACAATTCACAGATTGGGAGTTTCAAGATTAACTTACAAACAAGATGGCCAGGTCTGATCACTCAGAGATGGATGTCCTCTTCTGCACTGAGCCGTTTGCTATGTTTGGAGAGACCATCAATCTGACAGACTACATCCAAAAACAAAACAGCAAGATGTATCTCTGTGGACAGTTGTCTGTTAAGGGGGTACAACCGTTTTAGTTCATTAGAGCTTTTATATTCATATTGATTTTCAGGGGGTAGAGAAGGAGCCCTTGGGATGTTTAATTTTAACTGCTAGGGTAAATAGATATAGCTCTTTATAGCTTGTTTTTCTAATGAAATCATACCACTGAGAAATCAAATTTCAGCTATCATTAGGCTTGTCTGTTCTTTAGTTTGATTCCATTTTTTATGTTCTTGCTAAAATTGTTTCTATTGTTGTATTGGATTACCCTGAAAATCTTGATGTACCTTGCCCTGAGCCTTTCCCAACAGTTGACAATGATCTGAATGCCATGAGTTCAGGAAGTTTCATATGTAACTTGAGGATGCCTTTTTCATGTGAACAGATGATTGACATGAATGATGAAGCTTTATTTAATGTGATGTTATAATGCAATCTGGGCCTGATGTATGTGCTAGTATGTATGCACAGGATATGTTTATGTGTATATGTACATGAAAGTGTTTTTTGTTTTTTTTGAAGTAGTTGATGTACCTATTGCGGGTTGTTATTAATCAATGGATCTTTACAGTGATTGGTCATGAATTAATGAATCTGTTTTTAAATGGGGTGTACTTTGTGATGTCATGTTTAAAAAAAATTCCTGATGAAGGTCATGCGACCGAAACGTAGTCAACAAATATTTTGATATTTTTTGCATAGTGTGCAGGATTTGTTTTTTTGCTTTTTTGACCTGGTTGGTCTTTGCCTCCAACGCACCTATCTATTGTCGTCAGGTGTGCGGAGTTTAATTGTTAAAGAATTTAGCCTTAGAAATGTATGTATCAAATATACAGTAGGCTAAAAAAAGTAGTAGTTTGGTGATGGAAAAAAAGCATGATTAAAGCCATGCTATGTTTCTTCTAATAAGATGATGTTTGCTTTTGTGATTCACAGTGGTCAGGGCAGTTTGCTTCAGCCATTCATCTACTACAGGTTTCTCACTCTGCGCTATACCTCAAGACGCAACCCATATTGTCGGTAAGAATCTTGTATCTTATGTACACACTGAGTAGTGTTAGATGTACACATGCACAATTTACCCAAAATATGGGGTTCTGCATGTTGTTCTCATTTCCATGACAAATTAATAATTAGAGCCAGTTAGAAGCTCAGCAGTTTTTAAATGTATACTACAATTATATGTGGTTGTGTTGTGTGTGTGTCCTGAGCCCAGTATCAGTGTTCACAGTCATTTTTGTCCTGTCAGGACTTTGTTCACGGAGCTGAGGATTTTACTGGAGCATTTTGTGATGAAGCCCAGCTGTCCGGCCTTCTTCAGGAGGATGTGCCTCAACAGCATTGCCTTTATTAGCCGCCTTGCTCCCACCGGTGTCTAACATACACAAACTACTAGACACAATTCACAGATTGGGAGTTTCAAGATTAACTTACAAACAAGATGGCCAGGTCTGATCACTCAGAGATGGATGTCCTCTTCTGCACTGAGCCGTTTGCTATGTTTGGAGAGACCATCAATCTGACAGACTACATCCAAAAACAAAACAGCAAGATGTATCTCTGTGGACAGTTGTCTGTTAAGGGGGTACAACCGTTTTAGTTCATTA
Source organism: Sinocyclocheilus rhinocerous (assembly GCF_001515625.1). Lineage (NCBI taxonomy): Eukaryota > Metazoa > Chordata > Actinopteri > Cypriniformes > Cyprinidae > Sinocyclocheilus > Sinocyclocheilus rhinocerous. The sequence goes on along the minus strand of NW_015624541.1, from coordinate 678,237 downwards.
GAGCTTTTATATTCATATTGATTTTCAGGGGGTAGAGAAGGAGCCCTTGGGATGTTTAATTTTAACTGCTAGGGTAAATAGATATAGCTCTTTATAGCTTGTTTTTCTAATGAAATCATACCACTGAGAAATCAAATTTCAGCTATCATTAGGCTTGTCTGTTCTTTAGTTTGATTCCATTTTTTATGTTCTTGCTAAAATTGTTTCTATTGTTGTATTGGATTACCCTGAAAATCTTGATGTACCTTGCCCTGAGCCTTTCCCAACAGTTGACAATGATCTGAATGCCATGAGTTCAGGAAGTTTCATATGTAACTTGAGGATGCCTTTTTCATGTGAACAGATGATTGAGGTGTTGTCAAATATTCTGTGATTCTCATCTATTACATAGAGCCCTATACTCAACTGTTCTTTGCCTTCAATGCTATTTATGGTCAGGGCAAGTTGTAACTGCATTTGAGAATGTCAATTATTTGCTTGTTCAAGGCATGTCACATATTTATTGCCTCCGTTTATAACTACTATGGTCTATGTAGATGAATAAAATCAAACTCTAAACCGTTTTTACTGAATGTAGAGCCGATATGTTGCACTAATTTAAAATACCAAGACTACTGCAAAAGATTGTACATGTATTTTTTTTTCTACCATACCTCAAAATGTATACGCTACTTAATTTGCTTAGGTTTAATTTATGTAGTACCTCAAAGCAACACTTAAGGCAATGCTGTATAGAGACCCTAACTTACATTTGCGGCAATCACACAATTTTTTTTCTGCAATACTACGACTTTACAAAAGAAATAGATGGAAAGAGAAAACCGTAATGGTAAGACTTCAGATGTAGTTATCCCCTCAGCAGTGCTTACTTCAATAAATAATTGCCAGGATAAGGAACCAGTTTTATAATGCACCATTTATGCTAACATTGTAAATCCAAGTTTAATTTGACCACGACAACAGCCTTTTATAAAATTTGCATAGTACTCATTTAGTACCTAATTTAACAGGTTGTTCAAATCCAGCCAGCATTTAAGTGACTGCGTGAAGGACCACTTGCCTGTTTCACACTGAACAAAGTAGACCCACGAAGCAATGATCAATCACCTCATTTCAGTAAATGAAGCAAGAGCAATTAAATTTAAAGTGTCTATCACAGAAAAATATGCAGGCCATAAGACATCAGATTATCTCCTCCCACCTCAACCAAATAGAAATGACCTGAACAAAGTACATAAAGGCCAGCAGCACTTTTATTAAGATGTAAAAGGGAGGGTCACTTTAACAGTGTTAAAAAAAAATTTAAAAAAAAGGATAGATAAAGTGCATTGCTGGAGTCTTTCATAAAAATAGAACAGACAGAAATATTAAAACAATGCTTGATTACCTAATGTACAAATATCTGGATGTATCAAGCATAAAAGCTCAATCCTTAAGGACTGCAAAAAAAAAAAAAAAAAAGTCAAAGATCTCACCACTCCCCCAAAATTGAGGCTATGGCTTCAGTTATTGGAGTAATGGAAATAAAGCATCAAAGTGTGCACACAATTCCAATGACGGTATGGAACCAATGAACACAATGTTGATGGGCTGGTTAGTTTAGCATCAGCTTCTCTGGAGGCTCAATGAGAGAGACTTCATGGTACCTGGAGGGAAAGAGGAAGAAGTTAGCCATTGCTAACACAGCTATTGACCATGTAGAGAAAGTTAACTTACTTTGAGCCCTTGTATTTCTCCCTAACTGCCTGCTGTGTGTGCTGAGCAGCACCGAGGTAGGTCTGATGTAGATCCTGAATGCACGGCATAAGATCCTCCAGAGTGTAGCCAGTCATCTCAACAAGTGCCTTCGACTGCAAGAGAGAGTTGTGAGAAAAAAGCTAAATATCCAAGTGAACCCTATCAAACACCAATTTGATGCTGAAAACACTGATCATCCCTGGGCTACCTGCTAGTTTGCCATTCTAATTAAGACAGCATAATGTTCACATAACGGCCAGCATCCTAGTTTTTGCACAAGTTGATTGTGCAAACTTACCCATGATCCACCTGCAATTGTGTGGTTGGCCAAAATGAAAGCTGCAGCAGCAGTTTGAGATGGGAGGTACTTCAGGAAGGGGTCACAATCTACCAAACTCAGCTCACCAAGAAACTGAAGTGGGGAAAAAAAAAAAAGTGTTACAACAGTTTCATGTGAAAACACGGAACCCCCACACAATGCAACTGAACTTCAGGAAAGGTTCTCACCATTGATAGGCTCTCCACTTTGCTGCTCACAGGCTGGTGCAAGAAATACTGGGTGAGGAATTGATTGATTGTAGGAGCAGCAAGATCAAACGACAGAACCGTCAGCACCAGATGCTCCATTCTCAACACTTGTTTTTTTGTGTAGGTGTCGTCAGTGATGTAAACAAATTCTGCCACCTCCGGGGGGTAGATCTCCTCAAACTTCCTACAGTCAAACAGAGAAGTGTGAACATGGAGAATGGCGAGGAGTGGGGGGAAGGTTGTGCAGTCTGAGGCTTTAATGCAAAGATACTTACGAAGCCAAAAGCATAGCAGCTGTGCCCACCAGCTGTAGTTTTCCTCTCAGGACAGACATGGAAGACAAAAAGCGATCGATGTAGTTCACAGCCAGGTAGAGGGTCTCATTCTGGAGCTTGTACTCTTCTCCCACCTCCACCAACCAGTCCACCAGAATGGCTCGCATGCTGTTTGTGATGTCGGGCTGTTTCTTCATGTAACCTGCTTTTGGTTTTGACTTGAACTGCATGATTTAAAAAAAAAAAAAAAAAAAAAAAAACCCACCACCATAAACATTGAGCCATGAAGTAGAGAACATGCATCATTAAAAGAGGAGCTTAAAATGGAGAACTTAACAGATCTGATGTAGATCCTGAATGCACGGCATAAGATCCACCAAAGTGTAGCCAGTCATCTCAACAAGTGCCTTCGACTGCAAGAGACAGAGTTATGAGGAAAAACCAAGACCCACGTGCGCAATAACATATATTGGACCAGTTTGATAATGAAAACACTGACTGATCAACCAGCAGGTAGCCAAGGGCTTTTCAACATAGCATAATGTTTACACAATGACCAACATCCAAGTTTTTGCCCAAGTTGATTGTGCAGACTTACCCATGATCCACCTGCAATTGTATGATTGGCCAAAATGAAAGCTGCAGCAGCAGTTTGAGATGGGAGGTACTTCAGGAAGGGGTCACAATCTACCAAACTCAGCTCACCAAGAAACTGAAGTGGGGAAAAAAAAAAAAAGTGTTACAACAGTTTCATGTGATAACACGGAACCGCCACACAATGCAACTGAACTTCAGGAAAGGTTCTCACCATTGATAGGCTCTCCACTTTGCTGCTCACAGGCTGGTGCAAGAAATACTGGGTGAGGAATTGATTGATTGTAGGAGCAGCAAGATCAAACGACAGAACCGTCAGCACCAGATGCTCCATTCTCAACACTTGTTTTTTTGTGTAGGTGTCGTCAGTGATGTAAACAAATTCTGCCACCTCCGGGGGGTAGATCTCCTCAAACTTCCTACAGTCAAACAGAGAAGTGTGAACATGGAGAATGGCGAGGAGTGGGGGGAAGGTTGTGCAGTCTGAGGCTTTAATGCAAAGATACTTACGAAGCCAAAAGCATAGCAGCTGTGCCCACCAGCTGTAGTTTTCCTCTCAGGACAGACATGGAAGACAAAAAGCGATCGATGTAGTTCACAGCCAGGTAGAGGGTCTCATTCTGGAGCTTGTACTCTTCTCCCACCTCCACCAACCAGTCCACCAGAATGGCTCGCATGCTGTTTGTGATGTCGGGCTGTTTCTTCATGTAACCTGCTTTTGGTTTTGACTTGAACTGCATGATTTAAAAAAAAAAAAAAAAAAAAAAAAAAAACCCACCACCATAAACATTGAGCCATGAAGTAGAGAACATGCATCATTAAAAGAGGAGCTTAAAATGGAGAACTTAACACATCCTCACCTCCATTTCCCGCAAGTGTGCATGTATTTCTGCTGCATAATCTGAGACTTCGTTTAGATTTGTGGGCCTCTCCTCACTCTCAATTATTGACATATCCATAGGAGAATCTATGTATTAAAAAGAGTTGTACAAGTTGTATTTCAGGTTTTCTATAAAGTGCAACAGAAGACAGTATGGGCATTGCATTTAACTTAAGTTGTTTCTCTTACCAAAACTGGCTTCCACGGGCAGATCGATAGTGGCGAGGGGCTGCCTTAGGCGGGTCACGGTGGGATTTAGTGTTAGAGGAGAGCAATCCATGGTTGCTCTTTTGGTAGATGGTTTCTTAGAGCATGCACCATCAGGCTCATCCACATGGATCTGAAAAGCAGGTGGCCTTGTGGAGGGCTTCTCTCCAAAACTGCCATGTTCTTCAGATTTGCATGCAATTATTTGGGGCCCAGAGACCTGTAAACAGAAAACTGGAATAGAGTGCTGGGGAAAACGGTCCTATACACTACATAGGTAATTACAGGCCCTTTTTTGCAGTAGCTTCATTATGAAGCAGGCCAATTTGACCCATTTCAGCTTTGAGTGGTCGGAAATACTGGTTATTTTTTTTAATTGAAATGGACCAATTTAAAGGTCACAAAGACATATGCGAAGTATCTCTCTAACACTGTGATGTGGAATATGCATACAAATTTATAATACAAATCTGATGTATGGGAGTCAGTTTGACAATTATTAAAGGCAGCTGCACAGACCTGAAATAGTTGGTTAGCTTCTCAACTATACTCAGAGGGTAGTTACATTTATGCTTTCATCACATGCGTTATCTGAAGAAACTTCACTGAAAGAGCAAGTTCAGTCCATGCATGTTTATTTCTCTGGGAATTTAACCCACAATCTTGCAGTGTCATGAGAACGGTTTGAGCTTCAGGAAAGCACACAAGTGCTTTAACATGTTTGCTTAATGTAAATAATGATGAAAGTTGAAATATAGATTAAGATTCAATAAAAAAGATCTGATCTTTGGTGAGCATCATGTAAAAAACTTGCCGTTTTTAATCCAAATTTTCATGGTGTAGTTAATCATATTGAATCAAAATTGGCATAAACGTAACCCCACTCCATAAAAACTGTACCCAGATTTTGAACAAAGGTTAAGGTTAACGTACACTTTGTACAAGAAACTGTGGATATGCACCTGTTGCACTATTAAAGGGACAGCTGACCAGAAATGGAAACGTACCAAAACGTAATGATTTCTCATATGGAAACAAATGTTAGGCAGAATGACAGCCTCAGGTCACAAATATTTGGCAGAACATCTTGTGGTCCACAAAATATTAACTCGTTTTGGTGAACTACCCCTTTAACCAACCAACCCGGTTTACTATGGTAGCAGTGAACGGGTTTGTAAAATGGCGGTCTGTGCATTGCGAGGGAATGAGTAAGGACATTTAACACTGCATTTCATTTTAACCTGTGGCGCCATAAAATGCAGTTTGACCCAAAAGGGTAGACAAAATGGAAAGGGATTTAGATTTATATTCGTGATTCAAAGGGACAACAAAGCCTGCGAGCAGTTTGACTGGTTCAACTAAAGCACTTTCACGTTCAGTTCATCTAGTCAATGTTATTAAGTTAGCAATTGTTAAAGCAAAACACACTGATTATTAAACTAAATACTCATACGTACTACAATTAAGCTGATGAAATAAGTCTATAATCGAAGCATATTTGATAGTAATATGTAATAGAATTACACAATATATTGTGTAATTCTATTACATATTAATAGTCGCGTGCCATGCGTGCTCTAACCTGTTTAGCGCCGCGCAGAACGGGCTGTCTGCGCTGATTGTTCTCCAGGGCGCCCAGAACAGTCCTGTTGCCTGGTTTAGGGTTGACATTTTCCCGGTTTTCAATTCGGTTCTTTGCTGCGCCGCGTAGTCGTGAAAGCATGTTTTCTTGATTGTGAATATCTGCTCCCGAATCTTGAACCGCGCTTCCTTGTGTTTGACCGACAGATGACATCCTTACAACAGCAGATCAACTCGCCCTGCAAGATGGATCGATGGTTGAAAGCATTTTAACACCAGGTTTTGATGTTTTAACACGTTTGATCAAACACCACACACGTGGATAACGAATAAAGCATGGATAAGCAGACTAACCAGGGAAACTGGTAGAAATGAGCTGTTGAAATCCGGACAAAAACACAATATAAACAGTCACCAGCGGCGTTTTACAAAACCGAGATTCAAAAATAAATCATGCAACAATACTATCCTACAGAAATCGCGCCATGGCGGTGTGGAAAACCCTCAACACGGCACGGAGAGCTCACAGAAGATGTTTCTATGAAGTCGAACGGCGCCTTGTTGCTTTTTTTTAATTTTTTTTATTGCTGCTGCCCGAGTTGATATTGTGGCTGTCTCAGTTCAAGTAGCCCGCGACTATTGAAACGGGCCAATCAGAATGCAGCAAATCTAAACGTCACTGATTATATGGAAGCCTGGAAAGTACAAACTGCGATTCTGCTTTTATTAACCGAGCCGTTGAAAGTTACTTTCATTGGCTCAAAGGAATTTTGAAACTGTTTGAGCACAATGTAAAATTTAAGCTCATGATGTCAATTTTATACATAATATACAAACTCAAGAATTACAAGTATATAAATATACAGGGGTAAATCTTACATTTGGGGAAATGTTCTGCCCAAGCAGTACTTAAAAAATACTAAAAAATAAACAACAATAATAATTTTGAATATAAATAATATTTTCTATGTTTTTGGTACGTATGTTCACAATTTCTAATTTGTATAGCAAATAATCATTGTCTCTAATACTGCTGTCATAACCATCAAACCAAACATTTTGTAGCCCCCCCCCCCCCAAATAAAGCTAAATATTAAAATATGAATGACTGAAAGTTTGTATCTGGACTGAAAGACAAACAAAACAGACACATTTTTCATTACTTTTTTTATTTCTGTAGAAATGCAACTAGACAATGGATGAGTTTAAAAAAAAACAACTGCAGTCACAAATAGTTTTTATGTTTATTACATTGAACATTTTAATTTGATACTGTAATGGTACAATCAGCTTGATCCCTATAGAAAACCAAATGTTTATTGCAAAAAACAAAATTCACAAAACACATTCCTAAAAAGTGCTTTAATTTTACATTTCATTAAGCTTCACTGAAAAATTCCATCAAGGAATCAAGTTCATAGTTGTTCAAAATTGCAAGCAGCTGTGAAACTTTTGTTTTGACATTTTGTCCTTTAAATTTGAACTTGTCGATGAACAGATCAGTGATCATACCTGTAAGAAAACACAAAATGGTTTGTTTACCCATAGATGTGTCATTATTTCTTGTGCAAAGACATCATCTGAATATACAGGTGTTGTGAGAAAAACACATTAATCTTATAGAAATCCACAATACATGTGAATAATTTAACATCTAAAATTTCAAATAACATATTGTAAAATATCATCTCCCTTGCTCATCTGAATTCACTCACCATACAATCTTTCTAAGTGAGCTGGCTGTTTCTTATATTCTTCTAAGAGCTGGGCAGATTCATCCAGTATACTGCGATACTCTGGAATCAGAAAATCTGCATTCCCCTCATGCACCTGCAGCTCCTGCATACAATACACACACACACACACTCAGTAGGCTTGTTTTTTTTAGCAGGGCTTTTTTAGTCTTTATGTTTTACCTTTAAAGCATCAATAAGCTGAACTTTTTTGGCCAAAATCAGCTGATACTCTAGTTTGGGATGAATCATTCGAAGAGTATGGCTCACAGAGTCCTCATTCACCTCTGAAACCAACATAACAACCAACACAACAAACACATATTAAAGGGTTCATATGATGCGATTTCAATTTTTTCCTTTCTCTTTGGAGTGTTAAAAGCTCTTGGTGCATAAAGAAGATCTGTAAAGTTGCAAAGACTAAAGTCTCAAATCCAAAGAGATATTCTTTATAAAAGTTAAGAGTCAGCCACACCTACCTAAAACGGCTCGTTCTAACACGCCCCCACATATCTACGTCACGATGTGGGAAGATTTGCATAACGCCGCCCAAATGTTCACACAAAGAAAGAAGGCGTAACTTTGATTCTCGCTGTAGTATTGTTGTTGCCACCACCGCCATGTCGTGAAGGCGCTGTGTGCTTCATTGTGAAAGCGAAACTACTTTGTTTGGCCTTCCAAAAGAGGACAATATCCACTTCGTCATGCCTAGAGCTGATCTGTACTGGTCGCTGAGGAAATACATCAACTTAGTGCTGTGGATCGCCGGATCGGCCCTCACCGTGGACGAAGCGGAGTCCAGCCCAGGGTCGTCACATGTGGTTGCCGCAACCC
>NW_015624541.1:662734-669225 GCF_001515625.1 Sinocyclocheilus rhinocerous | reverse complement strand
TTTTTAGACCGATGAGCTTTGTAAAAATCGACGGGTTTCAGAAAGGCGGGGCATAGAGGAGAAACAATAATGTACAGTATGTGGAAAATAATGTGTTTTTTGAACCTTAAACCGCATAAACACATTTCATTACACCAAATACACAAAATAATGTTCTTTTTAGCAGCATCATATGACCCCTTTAATTATATGTGATGCACAAAGAATTGAGATCACTGTAATCTGATATTAACATCGTCTCAGTTGAACCATTTAATAGACCACATATATCAGTTAATAGATCAGTTTGTGAACTCACCGTAGGATATATTCAGATTGATTTTTCGCTTCGTGGCCTCTTTGGACAAAACATCCTTCAGTATGGATATGGTAGAAATGTTGTCTGATTTGAAGTTTGCCTCACCTTTACTGGAACCCATTACAAAAATGTATAAAGACTGATTACTGAATACTTCCTCTAATAATGCAATCATCTAGTAGGATCTTTGTCCAACTGTAATAAATATATTTGAAATCATAATCAGCTCTTTTTCAAAACAATCACATGCACATCAAGAAAAATGTACTTAAAAATAGTACTTACATTTCATAAATAAACATATTTGGATATTGAACAGATAGGCCTCACCAATAGGTGGCTTCTAGATGTGTGCCCAAGAAAGTGTTCTGAAAGTAGAATGTGATGTTGTCTCCTGCCGGGGTTTTCTCTGGGACCTCAGGCAGACAGAAAACAACCCAGGAATGGATCTCTGCAAAACTGAACTGTCCTGTCAGTCTCAAGGTGTTCATGGGCCTAGTCATGAAGAGAGAATAACAGTAATGTTTAGCTGGCAGAATAAATGCATGATAAGAATTTATAACCATTGTGTGTCTCTAAGCTCACCGCTCCTGATCAATTGCGTGTGTCCTCTGGTGGAGGGAAAGGGGTTTGATCTGGTATTGTCGAACCTGGCAGGTTTTGGGCTGAAGCCTTGGCGTCACGTAAGCCTGAAGGGTGCCATACTGACCCTCTATAGACCTCACCTTAGAGAAAAATCAGGACAAATGCTCAGATATATTGCCTACCTTGCAATTTAAGAAAAAATACAATATACATTATTATATTGAAAATTATCCAAAGAAGTAGACACCTTCAGTTCCAGCCTAGTGGTATTTGCTTGGCACCTGTAGGTGGCAAGGAGGAAGTTCCCATTTGACTGTGGGGTTAGATGAACAAACAAAGACAGTTTTGCAAACACATGTGATGTGGTCATTAAGTAAGCTTAATGATGTGGCACACAGGTGCTTTACCTCTGAATCACATTCGCTGAAGCTGACCACTGCTGAATTCTTATCAACGTCCAACAGGTCAATGGGAACATCACTCTGTCAGAAACAAAAACACATGTAAGTGAATGTAAGGAAACTTCAGTCTCACAATGCTGAAATTACAATACATGTAAAAATTATGTTGAATTAGCGAAGATCTAAAATACAACTAATTAAAATGCATAGTTCCAGTTCTGACTTCCATTCAATGCTGACTGATTTATTGAGCACAAAATCAGCATATTAGACTGATTTCTGAAGGATCGTGTAACACTGAAGACTGGAGTAATGGCTGCTAAAAACACAGCTTTGCCATCACAGAAATAAATGTATAAATTATAAAAATGTTAAAATATATTCAAATAGAAAAGTTATTTTCAAATTGTAGTAATAATTCACAAAATTACTGCCTTTACTATATTTTTGATCAAAGAAATACAGGCTTTATGAGCATAAGAGACTTCTTTCAAAAACACTAAAACAATCTTACCAACCCCAAACTTTTGAACAGTACTTTATATAAATAAAAGCAAGATAAATTAGTGTATTGCTCTCACCTGTAGCAGCAAGTTGTCAATGGCGGTCTGCACCTCTAGTGTGAGGCTGTAGCTGGCATCATCCTGGCACAATGTGAATTTGTCATTGATGCTAAAGACTGGCACAGCGGACACTGCCGTGCTGGACTGAGAGCTCTGCTGGTATTTTTCTCTGCCCTGCAACACTTTCATCTGGAACTGCTCTAACTCTGCTCTGTACAAACACATGCATTACCAAACAAGGCATGTCAGAAGGTGTTTCAAAATCTATGTCAGTTTGGTAAACAGATTTTTGTTGTTTTAGACTCATCATCATGGCAGGAAACAGCCGGATGTGTAGTACCTGAGTGCAGCCACCTTCCCCTGGGTCTCCCGGCTCATCTTGATCTCATCCCCCGGGCCTGCAACCATCTGCTGAGGCTCTGTGGTGAGTCCTGACACCCATCCTGGAAACCAGTCACATGACCTCTCAGTCAACACAGGTGAATGATATACTAACATCACCCACACAGTATTCTTAGAAAAGACATAGTAAAATGCTTTTATCTAACAGCCCCAGCTAACCTGTGTAAGTTGCTGTAAGAACTTCATCATACATATCCTTTCCGACACAGCCACCCTGGATTGATGTGACACTCTCAGACAAAACCTTGTAAACAGGGAAAGACAATTACCACAACTGTAGTGCAGCAGAATTTAATTTGAGACAAAATGAGGGTGTTCCATATATTGCTCATCATTCAAATGTGACACTCACATTCTCAAAGCGCAGCATTGGCTCATTTGAACTGTCCAACCCGTAGACCCCCACAGTCCCATCATCCCTTCCCACCAGAATGTCCTTCACACCATCACCAACAATGTCAAAAGTATCAATACAAAGCACACCTTGAAAACACCAAAAGACCAATACAAATTAGCATGGCTTCAATTTTTAATTTCTAATAACCCCTCACTATCTAATTCCTACCTCCTTTTTTCTTCTCATTATCCAGTTCCCAACTAGTAATGGGTCCAGATTTGGTCATCTGCACAAGACCTAGTTTCCCATCAGCTGTTCCATAAAGAACTTCCTCACCACCTTTTCCTTAAGATCAAGATTTTATGCATCAAATACCCAGACTCAAACAATACATTCTTTCACATTAAAATGAGTGAGCAGATTTTTAGCACACACCACCATCTCTGTTGAGAAGTTCCAGAACAGTTGGAGGTCCGGGAACTTCTACGTCGAACTGAAGGTCGGATCCCTGATGGAGCACAAAGTTTAGGATGACTGTGGACTTGAGCATCATGAATTGGATATGGCCACCAAGTAAAGGATATCACGGCTACCAGTGACAGCTAAAGTATAATTGGGTAACAAAGTAGAGACAAAAGGTGGCCAACATGACTAGAGGGTGTTTCGGACTACCTGCAATACTCTAAGTACTCTGTCCTGGCAGGCCAGGATGGGCACAATGTGGCCCACAGTCTCCACAGGTAAACACAGGACGTCATTGATCTTGTCTCCTGACAGGTAGTAGTCCTGATCCTTGCAGTCACAGTAATGGTTATAAATGTAACTGGCACACACAAACAGATCTGCCCCTGAAACATGCCTGTGGGAAAGTAAGGCAGAACAAAAAGTGAAGCATCCAAAATGACACAGCGTTACATGCATTACCAAATTTGCTAATCATTAATATAGAAATACCCAAAGTTGAGAGAGTCTGAAAAACAAGAAGCAGATCTCACATGGCATTTATGCTCTCTGTTAGGTTGGCTTCAAATGTAAGAAACTGTTTGCCCTTTTTAGTATATCCTCTCACTTCAGAGCCAGAGCTCACAAAGATCTTTTCCTGTGGGGTTCCCAAAGCCCCTCCAAGCTCAAGTCTGGAGATCTTCTGTCCTGGTAGTGATTTGAACACAGGCTGACAAAAAAGACAGACATTTATTCTCCCATTGAGAAAAAAATAACTTTGTTTGTTTATATTAATATACACACTACCATTCAAAAGTTTGGGGTCAATAAGATTTTTGTATGTTTTTGAACTAAGTATCTTATATTTACCTTGGTTGCGTTTATGTGATCAAAAATAGAAACATGGTAAAATATTTTTAAAATTTAAAATAACTGTCCTCTGATTTAATATATTTTTAAATGCGATTTATACCTGTGATGGCAAAGCTCAATTTTTAGCAGCCATTACTCCAGTCTTCAGTGTCACATGATGTTAGATGAATCACAATGATTTGGTGCTTGAGAAATATTTTTTATTATTATCAATGTTGAAAACAGTTGTGCTGCTAAATATTTTTGTGAAGACCATGATTTTTCTCAGGATTCGTTGATGAATATAAAGTTCAAAATAAAAGTATTTTATCATTTAAATCAAAACATTTAATAATATCATAAATGTCTTTACTGTCACTTTTCATCAATTTGATGCATCCTTGCTGATTTTACAGTATTATTTCCTTCCAACATCTGACTGACCCCAAACTTTTGAATGCTTGTGTACACTAAAACAGGAAACACTTCTGATAAATACCACAGCCTCCCCTTTTTTCATTCCAAAACCGGTCACAACACCATCATAATCTGCAACAACCACCTGAAATGAGAAAACGACACACTAGCATCACCAGATACACCAACATGTTGCTTATAGACAAATGTTTGTTCCCTTTTTAACTGAGCGGGGGAGAAATGTCAAGCACATGCTCAAATAAATAGAACATGTCGCATGCTCTTTCACAAGTGGGATCTAATCTCCAGTGGCCTTGTTTTACAAAGTAACCCCCTGAAATAGTCTAAAGCAGAAATGTCATTAAGTCCTTGAAACTATGGAAAGTTTATAAGACTGTACATTTTAGTTATGGATATTAATACCTGATTTCATATACGTTACTTGCAGCAAGTTTTAAGATTGAACTTTCTGTTAAAAGAACATTCCTTGCAATTACTGATTACTGATAATGTAATTTTTTATTTTTTTTGCATAACTGTCAGCACTGTGAGGAATGAGTAATATTATTTGTGTTATAAGATGTATGGTAATAATTATTTTCTGTGAACAGATGATTTTCACAAGCTTGATTTACACTAAACCTGGAATATTCTTTTATAAGGGATGCAGATATACCTTTTGAGTTGCTTTTCGCCCCACAGTTGGGAGAAGTTTCATGGTTTTTTGAGAAGTCACTCCAACCTGAGAAAACAAAGATGACATGGCCATTAGTAAATTTCCTTTCTGATAATTAATAATATATAAAATGCCTAAGTGGCTCAGCCACAGGCCTTACAAGTGTGCATTTTAAACGACCGAGTGCACATATGCCATCACAGTAAATCACAGCAGATATGCAAATACATAGAGATGTTGAGACCTTACCTGGAGATAATCAACGTGATTTAAGTTCAACTCCATTTCGTTTGTCAGAATAATAACTCCACAGATCCCTTTGAATTGTGACAGCTTAACCGTTTTCTGTTTAGCGTTGATATTGAAGATGCCCCAGAGTAGTTCTGTGTAATTAATTCCCCAAGAAGGTACTTTGAAATAGAAATCTGTATTTCGAGTTTTTCCGATGGACACAGTGGTCCTGACTAGTCGTCACAACCGACTGGATTATCCTGCGGATTAGTTAGTTAGTGGCTGATTCTGCTGCAGATAAAGTGGCTAACGTTAGCTGTGTCAGTTGGTCCGCTTTACAAGACAATTCAAGTCGCATTTATATGTAAAAAAAATAAAATAAAATAAAAAACCTATGCCGCCTTTTCATACACATTTATCCAAACGATATGCTTCGCTTCGCGGACAAAAATAAAAAATCCGTCTAAGTACAGCAGCAGCAAAAGTGTTTTTGTTTGCAGCTAACACGTTTCCTCAGCAGCGCCATGTTTGTCAGCCACCCAAACCATCTCTGGTTACCATGGTAACAGCAAGCGTAATAAGATTCGTTCAAACCACTGAAAAATATTTTATATTTTAATAAAGTCAAAAAGCATTCAAACAGTTTTTTCCCCCTGATGCCCTAAAAACCTGATAAATAAATAAACCTGATAAATAAATAAATAAATAATTTCCCCAGTTTCCTGTTTCCAGCAGTTTCTATTTTTCCCTAGTGCCCTAATAATTTAAACAATGAATTAAATCATTGTAAATTAAAATTAAATCATTGTAAAATAAATAAAACATGTGTTCGAATAATTATTTAATTAATTATTCCAACTCAGGTTTTTAGTTCTAATTTTTATTTTGCTGATATGAAGCATACAAGCACTGCTTGAAGCATATGTCAACAAATGCTTTTAGTATGTCTTCAGATAATAATAAAACTACCTTGGAGGAAGAGCCCTGCTGAAAAGACATACATAAAATAATACATTTGTTTTCTGGTTTTATGAGTAGTTGGTATCCCAGACTGGTCAAGCTGGGTTGGTGACCAGCCAAACCATCTAAGGCTGGTTTAAGAAACCAAGGTTACATCATATTGGTCTTTTGTTGATGCTTTTTCAGACATACACACATTGATTTCTATTGTTTTTACACTAAGCTGTGATGATATTTTCTATCTCTAAACTTAAACCTTTCTACATTTAGAGATTTTCACTATTACATTATTAAGCATGTTTAATAGCGATTTTAGTTTTTTTGTCTT
>NW_015624541.1:607329-662555 GCF_001515625.1 Sinocyclocheilus rhinocerous | reverse complement strand
ACTTTATCAGACTGTACATTTCTGTTACAGATATGAATACCTTATTTCCTAGACTTGATAGTAAGTTTTAAGATTGACTTTCCTGTTAAAAGAATATTCCTTGTTCAATGTAATTACTTTTAATTTAATGTTGTTGTTTTGCATAACTGTCAGCACTGTGAGGAATGAGTAATATTATTTGTGTTATAAGATGTATGGTAATAATTATTTTCTGTGAACAGATGATTTTCACAAGCTTGATTTACACTAAACCTGGAATATTCTTTTATAAGGGATGCAGATATACCTTTTGAGTTGCTTTTCGCCCCACAGTTGGGAGAAGTTTCATGGTTTTTTGAGAAGTCACTCCAACCTGAGAAAACAAAGATGACATGGCCATTAGTAAATTTCATTTCTGATAATTAATAATATATAAAATGCCTAAGTGGCTCAGCCACAGGCCTTACAAGTGTGCATTTTAAACGACCGAGTGCACATATGCCATCACAGTAAATCACAGCAGATATGCAAATACATAGAGATGTTGAGACCTTACCTGGAGATAATCAACGTGATTTAAGTTCAACTCCATTTCGTTTGTCAGAATAATAACTCCACAGATCCCTTTGAATTGTGACAGCTTAACCGTTTTCTGTTTAGCGTTGATATTGAAGATGCCCCAGAGTAGTTCTGTGTAATTAATTCCCCAAGAAGGTACTTTGAAATAGAAATCTGTATTTCGAGTTTTTCCGATGGACACAGTGGTCCTGACTAGTCGTCACAACCGACTGGATTATCCTGCGGATTAGTTAGTTAGTGGCTGATTCTGCTGCAGATAAAGTGGCTAACGTTAGCTGTGTCAGTTGGTCCGCTTTACAAGACAATTCAAGTCGCATTTATATGTAAAAAAAATAAAATAAAATAAAAAACCTATGCCGCCTTTTCATACACATTTATCCAAACGATATGCTTCGCTTCGCGGACAAAAATAAAAAATCCGTCTAAGTACAGCAGCAGCAAAAGTGTTTTTGTTTGCAGCTAACACGTTTCCTCAGCAGCGCCATGTTTGTCAGCCACCCAAACCATCTCTGGTTACCATGGTAACAGCAAGCGTAATAAGATTCGTTCAAACCACTGAAAAATATTTTATATTTTAATAAAGTCAAAAAGCATTCAAACAGTTTTTTCCCCCTGATGCCCTAAAAACCTGATAAATAAATAAACCTGATAAATAAATAAATAAATAATTTCCCCAGTTTCCTGTTTCCAGCAGTTTCTATTTTTCCCTAGTGCCCTAATAATTTAAACAATGAATTAAATCATTGTAAATTAAAATTAAATCATTGTAAAATAAATAAAACATGTGTTCGAATAATTATTTAATTAATTATTCCAACTCAGGTTTTTAGTTCTAATTTTTATTTTGCTGATATGAAGCATACAAGCACTGCTTGAAGCATATGTCAACAAATGCTTTTAGTATGTCTTCAGATAATAATAAAACTACCTTGGAGGAAGAGCCCTGCTGAAAAGACATACATAAAATAATACATTTGTTTTCTGGTTTTATGAGTAGTTGGTATCCCAGACTGGTCAAGCTGGGTTGGTGACCAGCCAAACCATCTAAGGCTGGTTTAAGAAACCAAGGTTACATCATATTGGTCTTTTGTTGATGCTTTTTCAGACATACACACATTGATTTCTATTGTTTTTACACTAAGCTGTGATGATATTTTCTATCTCTAAACTTAAACCTTTCTACATTTAGAGATTTTCACTATTACATTATTAAGCATGTTTAATAGCGATTTTAGTTTTTGGGGGGGGGACATTTTGGGGTGGGGACATTTTGGTTTCACACACAGTGGATGAAGGGGCGTGAATGTGACTCAACAGTAGGAGGGGGCTCAGCTGTAGAGAGGACTTCAAGCATTATTCTCTTTTTGCACAACACCACAGAGACAGCACGCTTCCTTCTGGATAATAAATAAAGATTTAATGACAGAGGGACATCAAGGACACTTGTCATGGATAAATCTTACACACCAAAGTGAACTGAACTATCACACTGCTTGATCTGAGGATTCAAAGAACTGCAGTAGTTTTATGCAATTTTATTGCAACTGATGCCCTCCCCGAGGAGGTTCCTGGTGGCGTCCACCTCTTTGCCTCTTACAGCGGGATGGGGCTGGAACTTAAGTGTGTATGTGGGGCTCTTCACAGTATTGCTGCTTCTGATGGGACTTCTTCTGTGGATGCTGTTTAAACAGCTCAGGAACTCTATAGGCAATAGCACCCTTCAGCCACATCTGGGATCCTGCAGACATCATTGAGCTCTGAGAGAGAAACATCATGGATAAAGATGAAAAAAAAGAGACTTTGGAGGATTTGCATACAGCTCTGATTTCTGAAACTGCTGGACAATGAAAGATGTGACAGCAAACACTATGCTTTGGAGGGATGAAAAAATGAAAAACTCTATTGAGGACTTTTAAAGCTTTGCAATGGAAATGTGAGATGTATTTTCTGACTATGTATTCATCTATAGCATGGCAGATGCTTTATATGTTTTAGCAGACAGACACTATTCTGTGTCAGAAACGTGGGTTTTCTTTTAAAGATAAAAGTGTTACTCTGACGTCAATTCTTTGTAAAAAATAGATACATGCAAAGTTAATTTATTTACTAGACAGAGTTATAATACCATTAATTCAACCTATATTAGTTTGTAGAAAGCCAATACTATTCACTCACACAAAATCACACATGCACATTTTATAAAAGATTAATTAAAGGATCAGTCAATATCTCTGCTAACTAGTTTCAGGGCAAGAATAGATTTTCCCCCCTACTGTCAATGGTATGAAGAGGGTTATTTATAAATAAAAGAGTGGATTCAATTATGTTGCATATTGAGAAAATGTCTTAAATGAAAGATGATTTTCCATAACGCAACTCTGAATTCCTTTTGGAATTGCTAACTAACAATGGAGACCTGCCACACTCAATGCTGTTTAATGTTCAGATATAATGTTTGTGTTGCTGATAACACTGTAAAAGAAGTGTGCCTTTTATATATCCTTTTTCCCTGCGTTCTTGCATTTCTTTCAGTAGTACTTTATTGTTCTTTCTTTGGCACACTGAATGAAGTTAAATAAACCTAAATTATGCTGGAGACGGAGAAAATAATATTTCTCTAAAAATGTTAAAGGTTACATAAAGGTAAAAACTAAATGAAAACCATAAAACACTAATGTCAAAACCAAAAGGTTAATAGCAATGTTCACACCTTGATTTGCACATGGAAGAAAGATCCATTTATTAAGAAGTGTTTCTAAACATGTATTTCAATTTGCATATATGTGTACACATGGTTCAATCAGCATTATAACAATCAGTGGGCTAGTAAAACATCTTCAACAATGAATCCCAATGAAGTTAACTCTGTTGCTTTTATTAAACCATTCACAGGGTGTGTGTTCATGTGCATGAGGCAAGTGAGAAAATTTAATTCACACCACAATGCATACTTGAGCAATTTAGCCAAACAAACAGCAGGGTTCTTCTATTTGATGAGGGATACTTATGGTATGAGTGAACGTAGGTGCACTTCAGGCACTGATGCATTAGTAATTTATTCATAATTATTAATATTATTATTCCTGTCTCTCTCTGGCAGGAAATGAGTATGTTTTATTTACATAACACAGAAAAATATGGTTTATTTAGCTGTGTTGAAGTGGTTTATAAATCACATAAATTAAATAAGAATATCATTAAAAGGCACTGACAAAAACATCATTCTTTAAGGAAGGCCCAAGCAATATATCTACTATATTGCCCATCAATCAGTTTTCAGAGAGGGCTTCTCAGTGCTCTGGTTATTACTTCTGTCACAGCCTGATGTTGCTATAATGAATAATTTTCAAACTATTGATTATGTTCAAAGCTGAGCAAACATTATCTGAACTTCATCTAAAGAAAACATGTATAATACCTTTAGTATGCACGCAAACAAAAAATTCAACTTATACAGTTGCACCAAACTAGCTAGAATTTTATCAAAGTATACAAAAAGCTAAAAATAATATTTATATTATTACATATATATATTGTATAACTATTTTATTACATAACTATTTTGATAGCTATGAAATTATTCAAGACAAAGAAGTCATTTTATTCATTATTTTTTTAAATGTAATTTCTACTACAGAATGTTATCAATTGTAAAACATAATTTGAGTAGGGAGGGTTGTACCAATGATTCGCTCAGCAGTCCGGACTACCCTCTGTAGTCTTCTGAGGTCAGATTTGGTAGCTGAGCTGAACCAGACAGTGAATGAGTGAGTGAAAGTGAGTGAAAGTGACCCATACTAGGTATTAGTGCTCTGCATTTATCCCATCCAAAGTGCACACACACAGCAGTGAACACACACACACCGTGAACACACACCCGGAGCAGTGGGCAGCCATTTGTTTGCTGCGGCGCCCGGGGAGCAGTTGGGGATTCGGTGCCTTGCTCAAGGGCACCTCAGTCGTGGTATTGAAGATGGAAGAGAGCGCTGTACATTCACTCCCCCCACCCACAATCCCTGCCGGTACAAGACTCGAACCCGCAACCTTTGGGTTACGAGACCGACTCTCTAACCATTAGGCCACGACTAGGTTATAGAAGTGCAGAGGATGGATTCAATGATAGCAGAGTAGAACTGTTTCAGCAGCTCCTGTGGCAGGTTGAACTTCCTCAGCTGGTGAAGGAAGTACAACCTCTGCTGGGCCTTTTTTAACAATGGAGTCAATGTGTGTCAGAAAGCCTATTTTAGGAACTAGGAACTAAAGTTCATTTCATGTTTCCTAGAGGGACGATTATTAGTGTTACCTGCCAGTGAAGACCGCTGTCTGTCTTTGTTTATGCTGCTGCTATGTTTTCTGTAATGTGTTCATATAATACAAACCACATCTCATTTCATACCAGAGGCATATGCAGATGCATATATTGGAGTAAAATAAATGTCTCAATCTAAAGACTTCTCCTGCTCTCCTGATTCTCTGACCGGAATCTGGTCCATATTTGGCCGCCTCAACCAGTTGTAATTTAAATGTAGTAAGGTTTACTACAATGTGAGTGTCCCACTTTAGGTCCTGAGAGATAGTGGTGCCCATGTGATGTGATGGAAATTACATTGTTGTAATGTAGCAAATGACACAATTGTTCGGGTGATGCATATAGACCTATATACTGTTGAAATTCAATAGTTAGAGGAAAAAAGACTATTTAAAAAAATATATATAAAAAAGCAAGGTTAAAAAGTGCCCAAATTTGGCCCTTTACTGGCCACTTGTGGACGTTTGGAGTTTTGCTGTAAAAGCGTTTCAAACCTACGCATCTCCTGGTCATTTCTATAACAATTTACTTATTTTGAATAACAGTAATCAAAATCCCTTTGTCTACAAAAAAAAAATTAGAAATATAAATTAACTTAGACACGAACATCGAATATAAAGCCTACAGCTACTGACAACTATCGACTCTGTTCTTCACGTCAGTCAAGATGATTGACAGCTGGTTTTGAGGGCGTGTCCTACATCCAGCTACATCAACTTCGCTCGCTGACTGTTGACACGCGCCAGAAGTCTGACCTCTCGTGCACAGGTGACTGAATACTTCAACAGGTAGGTATATCCGCTGTCCTGAACAGATAACGTATTGTAACAGCGTGGCTTAAATGAGTAGCCTAAATGACAGGAATTATTTATGAACATACTTAAAGTCATTTAGCTACACAATTGTCGATTCTAGGACCTGTAATTTCACATCACAACGTAACGAGTTTCAATCATTGGTGAATTGGTCTGATAATGATAACTTTATGTACTTTCCACCCCCAGAACTTCACATAGTACTGCCTGTACCTGTACAAATGGTAAGAGTTGAGCTGCATTTGTATTATTTTGCATTTGTAGCCTATCATTTTGCGTTTGTTACATGGAATTTGTGAGCACACCACAAGCAGTTGATTAAACGGTGATCAAATAATGATTATGCTTTAAATAGAATTTCACAAGTAATATTTGAAAATGTATATCACCATTTGTATCAATATTAACATTTTAATTTATGATGAGTTTTATTAGGATAATTTGGGACTTTGTCTTGTGTCATGTTTTGCTGGCTTAACTCTAAACTTATAACATTAATGTTGGTTGAAGTTTTTTTTATCAGTTTAACTAATAGTTTAACCAGAAGTATACAAATACAAGTATTAGCCTATTATAACTGTAATAATCATAAATAAATAAAGGGGCCAGTTTTCCACATACATTAATTCCCATAAACAAGAATAAGTTATCAGGTCTATGTTGGCATGGTGACCATTGTCATGGAGGTTAAGGTGATGGATGATTGGATTACAGCAGATGAGACCTGTGTCAGATCAGACTGAGGAAACCCACCAAATAGGTCACTGTAGCTTTATCATCCCACACCTGCCAGAACCAAGCAAACACCCATATACTGTAGTTCATCCACAAGGATTAGCCATGCTTGGGCTGGCATATTGTGTGTTGTTTCTTAAAAGTTTAATGCTACGACACGGGCCGTTTTACAAGGTGATGTGATTCTAAGACAATCCTATGTGTGTTGTTGTTGTAGCACTTTATTATAGACAGCATAAGAGCAAGGAAAGGTTAAAGCTACTGCTTTTGGTATTAAATTGGACCGAAGGTCCTGGGGTTAACTGATTCCTAACTTTCAACCTGAACTTGAACCCTAAAGCCGAACCCTGTACCTTATCTCATCCTTCACCACGGCACTATCATTAACCTGAGCTGCAATCTTGGTCTATCTTTAATCAGTCACGTATGGATTACAGATACTATATACTGTGTGTATATAGTGCTTACAGAGGTTTTAAAGGGTTACCAGAAAGATACAATTACAATGTAAACAAGAATTGTTAATATATGGCTGCTTCTGAGAGCACATTTATTGCAAACAGTTACCACAATTATTGGTTCATATCTGTCTGCTAAACTATATATTCCATATTTCCACATGATAATGATGAAAGACACAAGCCATTGCAAGCATGAGGTTTAATAAATGTGGTTTATGTTTCTCATATTCTCAAACACCTGCGCTGGCTAATCCATTCAGAATTCACCTGCTCCACATGTCTTCATGTTTTTTAGTGCCTTGAATTATGTATCTTAATTATTTCTGTTTGGCATTTTCCTATTTAGCCTGCAAATACCCAAACCTGATTTTCTGCTTTTGGTTCAATATCAAAAATATTTCGCCCTGCAAACTTCATAAAGTCTTTTCTGATGTGAGAACATATCCGATAACCAGTAAGGGCAGAAAATCAGTTTGTTCATGTTGTTCATGTTGGTGAACCTTCAAAGAATATTTGTAGTTAACCTGACACATTATGCATTTTAGAACAGAACCATATGTCAGTCTCCATTATATTATATTATGATTCTGATTCTGATTTTGGTTTTGTATTTTCTGCAGGCAACCCGAGGAAGTGTGAAACCCTTTGTGAACTTCAATGCAAAGCATGATGCAGAAGTTTTGCGCAAGGCCATGAAAGGGATCGGTAAGTTTGACAAATCAGACCTTTAAGAGAGTTCACCCATTTTTGTTAAGATCTCAGTGGTTTTTCTGTTTCTGTTCGAATGGCCAGTTAGAAGGGACTCCCTAAAGAAAAACATCTTCAGCTCACTCTTACACTATAGCTTACTTTCGTCCTCTTCTATAAGCTGGTGTGGATGCTTTATTTTCAGGCACTGATGAAGATGTCATCCTCATGTTATTGGCAGCTCGCAGTAATGCGCAGAGACAGGAAATAAAAGCAGCCTATAAAAAGGCTTTTGGCAAGGTGAGCAAATTACATTATTATCTTGTGTCAGACCAGGAACAATCAGTTTGTTGAATCAAAATTATGTAAAAATGTCTTTTCACTGTAAGTACATGCTCTTCTGAAAATGATAACACAATAAAATGCTATTCAAAATTTAGACAAAAGGTATTCAAACATGATTGTTGTTCGATTCAAATACTTGGAAGCACTGCTGTGCATCAATAGCAGTACATCAAGATTATTCATTTGGACTGTTGCTTTGCATGCATCCTCTAATTGATGTTGATATAATTCAGTGCCGTCATGAATGTCTAAAACAATGTTAAAATGCTAATGAGTTTCACATCTCCAGTTTAATGGGCAATATATTTTCTTCTGTTTCTTGGCTTATGTTCTCTCTCTCTCGCTCTCTCTCTCTCTCTCTCTCATTCTCTTATTTTGTCCCTTTCTACAGGATCTAGTGAAAGACTTAAGGTCAGAGCTTGGAGGGAAATTAGAGGATCTCATTGTGGCCCTCATGTTTCCATCCACAATATATGATGCACATGAACTCCATAAGGCCATCAAGGTAATGTCAAACATTTCCATCTTCTTTGGAATATAATAAAAAACTAGAAAAAGAAAGAATAGAAAACACATTGTTGTGAAAATGCTTTTACATTATGATAAACTTGAGCCTGTCTCATCTCAGATTGGTTATCTTTTAATTTTTTATTTTCTTACAGGGAGTGGGTACAGAGGATGAAGTTTTAATTGAGATCCTGGCATCCAGGACATGTGATGAGATGAAAGATATTGCCAAAGCTTACAAGAAAGGTAATATTCAATGTGCAGGCACAGGCATGGCTGAAATTAAAACGTCCCATTATTGTAAGGTTGATACATGACCATGTCCATTTATATTTACTTTGAACACTCAAAATAATTAATTTCAAATGGTAAGGGACAATTTTTTTTGTAAAACTGTGGGTTTCTCTTCTCCAAAGATGCCTTACTGTTTTGTATTGCAAACAAACAGTCCAAATGGAGCACAAGTCTCTACAAGGCATCACTGTTACAACTGATCCCTGCCCATTAGACTATTCCAATGGGACTAATAAGCAGCAATTGTCGAGATAAGTGTGAACTGTCAATACATCCCGTCTCACGTGTCTTGACCTAGAATATGGAAGCAAGCTGGAAAAAGACATCATGGGTGATACGTCAGGACATTACCAGAGGTTGCTGGTGATCCTTGCACAGGTAAAAAAAAAAATCTAGTATAATTTCCAGCAAAAATAACATGATATATATAATTTCTCATGATATATATCATTACTAAATTACCAATATATAAAATTACTCATACTGTGATATACGATTTCAGTCATTGTGTTGATCATGGCCAGAGATGGGAGAGGATACTTAAAAAAAGGTAGAGAGATGAAACAGAGCAGCTTGCTCTTGGAATGATAACATGAGCAGCAGTGAAGTCATCCTTAAGTAATTAAAACAGCTCTTGAGTTAATGTTGTTGAGAAGATTAAATGGTTCTCAGGGGTAAAGTGTGGGTAATTCAATATTGGAGTTTACCAGGTTAGGGAAAATTCCACGCCCCATCTCAGCATATGCGGTGATGGAGGAGGGCTGATGTTTCTCTGACCTTGGTTTATATTTCTATTCCTGTACTCAGGGAAACAAGGAGGAGGGAGTGGATGAGAGCAAAGTGGAGAAAGATGCAAAGGTAAAGTTCATAGTCAGACTTTTGGATGATTAAACACACTCATAAAGTATTGTGAATGTCTTAAAGAGACAGTTTACCCTAAAAATTTGTCATAATTTACTGCTCATTCTAAAATTATATGACTTTCTTTATTTTGTTGTACAAAGAAAAATGTATATGAACAGTTTAAACATTATAGTTTTAAAGTTAAGTTAAAAGTAAATATGTAAAGAAACAATGTCATTTTTATTTTGTGTGATTTTTGTCATTTACTCACCCTCCTATTGTTTCAACCTTGCAATATCTTCTTTTTTTCCTGTGAAATACAAAAGATGTTAGGCAGAATACCAAAGCATCTTTTTTTTCCATGCAAAGTGGATGGTGAGTTATACTGTGAAGCTCCAGAAAAGACAAAAAGCCCCATAAAAGCAGTCTATGACTGATTCACGTTATTACAAGTCTTCTGAAACAATATGATTCATTTGAGCTTTTATGGTGCTTTCTTGTCCTTCTAGTAGCTTGGTATTGTAAATCACAATCCACTTTTATTATAATCAACAGATGCTTGTGCATTGTGCTTAATATCTCCTTTTGTGCTTCACAACTTAAACTGAAAGAGTTTTGAATCCATTGTTATAAACTGTACCCAGTTGTTTTTGATTAATCATTAGTGTTGTGTATGAATGTTGATGTAAACATGGAAAAGACGTAACTGGATTCTCAGGTTTAAGTTGTGAACCTTAGAAGTGTTTGTTCATTGATCGTGTTTCAGGAGCTGTTTGCTGCTGGAGAGGAGAAATTCGGCACGGACGAGGACAAGTTCATCAACATACTCGGTAACAGGAGCGCGGAACACCTGAGAAAAGGTACATATTTGTGTGTTCAAAGCCTTTTGATGCATTCAGAACTGCCTTGAAGGGCCATCCTAATGGCTTTGGTGTACCTGTTTCAGTGTTTGATGCCTACAAAAAGATTGCCGGCTGTGACATTGAAGAGAGCATAAAAGATGAGTGCACTGGGAACCTGGAAGCACTGCTGCTGGCTGTGGGTATGAAAATCCCTGCTGTGTGGCTAAACGTACAAGTTAATTTGCTATTTGGTCGGACTGAACCATTACTCTATGATGAAACTTAAAACAATAGTTCACCCAAAGTTCTGTCTGGTAAAATAGATTTAATTGCTTGAATAAAAAGGTCAACTAGGAAGATCACGAGATCCAAGAAAATGCAAAGGAAAGTTATACTCACCATGTCATTCTAGGACTGTATGCTGTTATTTTTCTGTGGAAGAAATTTTTAGAAAATGTTCAAACAACCATGGTCCAATAAAAAATAACAAAAGGGCAAAAAAAAAAAAAAAACTATTGTACAGTCAACATTCACAATTACAACTTTAATCAATACCCCGCTTGCCGCACACTTGCCTCGCGTTATCATCATTTCATTTTAGGCGGTCGGGAAAAAAAAAAAAAAAAAAAGAGAAGAGAAGAGAAGCAAAACACTCAAATTGTTCAAGTTTTCTGAAGCTATTTTCTGTGAGGAATGGATAGAAATGTGATTTTTTTGTAACAATTTTACTTTTGAAGATAATCTGTGAAATCAACTTGAATTTCAGTCTGTTCCTCACATAAAGGTTTGTTAAGGTCACTGCTGATGTTGTATGACGAGCTGCATAACTTTAATAACAGCATACAGGTTAAGAACAACATGAGGGTGAGTAAATAATGACACTGGTGGGTGAACTATCCCTTTAACTGAAATTTAAAACTCATTTTTCTCTCTCCCCCCCTTTTAGTTAAATGTGGAAAAAGTGTGCCTGGTTATTTTGCTGAATCAGTTCGAGAGTCTATGCGGGTAAGAAGGCTTATTTCCATGAGATTCTCATCAGTTTTTTCCCCCTCTGACAATCATGAATTGGATCATTTGCTGCTCATTTTGTATTATCAAATGCTGACACTTCAAGTGGAAAAATAAAAACAATTTATGGCCTGTTTATTAAATGAATGTGTTGGTCTGAATGATAATGAAACAACTGATTTCACACATTATTGGTTTGTTTATTGACAGCGTGCCGGCACTGATGATGAGACTCTCATAAGGATCATGGTGTCCAGGAGTGAACGAGATATGCTGGACGTCAGAGCAATATACAAGAAGAAGTATGGAGAATCACTCTATAACACCATACAGGCAAGTTATGCAAACACACACACACACACACACACACACACAAAGATAAATCTTAGCATTGTTTTTGCCACTATTTTTAGGAAGACTCTGAAGGAGATTACCAGAAGGCCCTGCTCTACCTGTGTGGTGGTAATGATTAGAAAGAATATTTTGTGATAATTATTTACATCAGTTTATATGATCGTATATGAATTTTTTTTTTTTTTTTACATCTTTTATGTTTTATGGTTTGAGAATAAGTAGTTTCAGTGTTGGAGAATAGAGGAGGGTATTCTTTAATGATTTTAGTGTGATGTTTGTGTATTGATTCTTTAACAGAATTTGGTGGTTTCAGACTGGTTAATAAATTGTTTTGATTGATGCATTCTTTCAAAATTGTGTGAAGACTTTGAAAATAACATTTTTAAGCTCGAGCCAGTGCCCTTTGGTCCGATCTATGTGCCCCTGGACTGCGATTTATACCGAGGGGTCCCAGCGAGTTTGCCCTCATAACACCACTACTCGCATGCCCCTCCGGAGGTCTGTGCACGCGGACCATATTAATGTTTCGTAAAGTCTTTATGCAGTTCCTTGTTTTGTTTCTGTCGCTCAAAATAATACATTTTCCACTAGATGGCAGTATTGCTCTAACAAATCTTCCATATTCTCCCTCAGCCTATTTTGACCCATCATGAGCAATTTTTCTTGAGACTATTTCCTCCCACATAAATATTAACATTCTAAAATATTTTATTCTTAAGTTAAACAAACGTACAACAGCCTCATTCACACAAATTAAAAACTGCAGAAGAGATAGGCAAGGGAGTTAACAAGATTAATGGTCCTTCCATGAGAAAACAAAAAACAGGTAACTTTTATTTGATTTCATTTCATAATCTCAACACAATATGACAGATTTGTCACTGCGGTTTCAAATCAAGACATCCACATTTTTTTATTTAACTAAAATTTTCCACAATACTTAATTTGTAGAAAGTGTTTGGGAAATTGAATAAGTAATTTTCACCTTAAATAAAACTAATATTTTACTTCATACATTATCACGGACACTGGATGCTACTGTTAAATATTATGTGGGGGTCAAAGGGTTTGCCTCAGATATTTTACTTCAGCAAGACTGAAAACTTTCATACACAGCCTGATAAATGCATTCAACAGAAGGTGGATTTATATTAGTTAAGGTGACTGTTGAGCTACAAAGATGTTGAGACTCTTATAAGATCACATTCTTTTATTATGTGTGGATTCTGTGTGTGGATACAAGCTCTAAATCGCTTTACTAAATCCCAACACTGGCACTCTCAGCACAAAGCCCTTAATTTCTACCGAGGTCTCCACTATTTCCAGGATGGAATTTATTAAGGTCATTATTTTAGCCAATCAGTGTTCAGAATGTCAGGGTGTGAGATCAGGCCACCTCTGTCCACATGGAAACCCTTCATGAAACCCCACCCTAGAGGACCCACCAGGAAGTAAAGGATCCCCTTGAGAGGTTACATGAGAGCAGTGCTTGAATTAATCTCAGTGGGAGATAAAAGCGTGTGTGTGTGAGGTTTCAGAATATTAAGTCACAATTTGGCATGATACACTAAAGCAAGCACCATACTTTCATTAATAGACGAAAAGAGCAAAGAACTGAAATCTAAGCAATTGTTATTCTTTCATTCTTAAATGTCACGCAACAAGTATTTATCTGGGAATCATACGAGCAAATTAATTTCTCGTGTGAATAGCTGTTGCAAGCTTATCCCCAGGCAAATTTATGCGGTTTTGGGCTCATTCATACTCCACTAGCTTTCCTGCTGCTGTTCTGTTTAGTAATCACATTTCACTCAATGTCCAAAGGTGTGCATGCGCAAATCTTTGCTCATAAAACAGATTTTACAATTTCCACCATCTGTAACTAACAGTTTTATTCCTTGAGTTACCTTTCATGTTAGAAGTCCAGAAATGTTTCTATTGATGTTTTCTTTAAATGATTGAATAAAAAAACATAAGCAAACTGCAATAATGGATTCTGAACGTGTTCAGAATTTTGGTGGAAATTTTGTTTTTGGGAAGGAGAGGCCACAACATGTGTGAGTGTGTTTAATTTCATAATCACAGGCTGGTATGGCTACCAAAAACCCACAAGATGCTAAAATCGGTTTTGTGTGCTTGAATGTTTTGGTTTATGACTAACCGCTTGTAATGTAGAAAGAGCTGCATCCTGAAATATGTTTATATGTGAAGCTTCAAAACAGTAACTTATTGCTTTCATAGAACATATTCAAACCTCTGTGATTCAGAGGGTTTGTTCGTAAGAAACTGTAAAAGCAAACTGTAATACAACAACAAAATGAAACATTTCCAATTGCAATACCAGTAATTATGACAAATAATCATAAAAAATAGCTAATGATATAAAATGAAGCCTAATTTAGGCTTTTAATTATCATGTTATCTTGACAGCTCTCCAGCTCTAAACATTAAGTTAACATAGGCTCATTGGCTTAAGAGTTGTGGTGTATTGTGGCCTCAGCATTTGATCACCCATCAGAACTTGCAGAATAACGGTTTCCAAGAATTCTTCTAATGACCAGTAGGAAAGAAGCACATGACCTCAGATGGAATGCAAGGATCACTGTTGGAGTGATTAATCTGTTAAACCACTAAAGTCATTCAGTGTTTCTACTTGACAGTACATGCAAGACCAAACAGCCACTCTTCACCTGAGATAAAGCTATCATGTTGAGATGCAGTTGAATTAGATTTTATTTTTAGATATATTTTAAAATTGTATATATATTTATTAAATGTTCATTTATTAGTTTTAGCTTATTTCATTAAAAAAAAAAAAGTTATACTTTGCACATACAATTTCTCTCTCTCTCTCTCTCTCTCTCACACACACACACACACACGCACACATATTTAAATACCTCCATCAATAGGATTAGGTTTGATATCTATCTGGGTCAAAGTAATAAGAGCAAAGTATTAAGTTCTACAATTGCCAGTTTCCATGCTTGGAACAACCTTTCCAAACGGTCATGAACATTCCTATTCAGGTGAGGATAAGAGCTAATTGAGAAAATAAAAGAAAAATAATGAAGGCATTTTATTCAAGAGATCACTCAGTAAGATTACAAACACCAATAACCATTTTCATATGATAAATTCTTCCTCTATTACACATCAACTTTAAGTCTCTAGACACCAAACATGCCAACACAGGGTTTTTTTTGTCACGGTGGGGACTTTATTGAATTTTAATATTTCACACAGATGTTTACAGGGGGGGGGGGGGATGCTCGAGCCAGTGCCCTTTGGTCCGATCTATGTGCCCCTGGACTGCGATTTATACCGAGGGGTCCCAGCGAGTTTGCCCTCATAACACCACTACTCGCATGCCCCTCCGGAGGTCTGTGCACGCGGACCATATTAATGTTTCGTAAAGTCTTTATGCAGTTCCTTGTTTTGTTTCTGTCGCTCAAAATAATACATTTTCCACTAGATGGCAGTATTGCTCTAACAAATCTTCCATATTCTCCCTCAGCCTATTTTGACCCATCATGAGCAATTTTTCTTGAGACTATTTCCTCCCACATAAATATTAACATTCTAAAATATTTTATTCTTAAGTTAAACAAACGTACAACAGCCTCATTCACACAAATTAAAAACTGCAGAAGAGATAGGCAAGGGAGTTAACAAGATTAATGGTCCTTCCATGAGAAAACAAAAAACAGGTAACTTTTATTTGATTTCATTTCATAATCTCAACACAATATGACAGATTTGTCACTGCGGTTTCAAATCAAGACATCCACATTTTTTTATTTAACTAAAATTTTCCACAATACTTAATTTGTAGAAAGTGTTTGGGAAATTGAATAAGTAATTTTCACCTTAAATAAAACTAATATTTTACTTCATACATTATCACGGACACTGGATGCTACTGTTAAATATTATGTGGGGGTCAAAGGGTTTGCCTCAGATATTTTACTTCAGCAAGACTGAAAACTTTCATACACAGCCTGATAAATGCATTCAACAGAAGGTGGATTTATATTAGTTAAGGTGACTGTTGAGCTACAAAGATGTTGAGACTCTTATAAGATCACATTCTTTTATTATGTGTGGATTCTGTGTGTGGATACAAGCTCTAAATCGCTTTACTAAATCCCAACACTGGCACTCTCAGCACAAAGCCCTTAATTTCTACCGAGGTCTCCACTATTTCCAGGATGGAATTTATTAAGGTCATTATTTTAGCCAATCAGTGTTCAGAATGTCAGGGTGTGAGATCAGGCCACCTCTGTCCACATGGAAACCCTTCATGAAACCCCACCCTAGAGGACCCACCAGGAAGTAAAGGATCCCCTTGAGAGGTTACATGAGAGCAGTGCTTGAATTAATCTCAGTGGGAGATAAAAGCGTGTGTGTGTGAGGTTTCAGAATATTAAGTCACAATTTGGCATGATACACTAAAGCAAGCACCATACTTTCATTAATAGACGAAAAGAGCAAAGAACTGAAATCTAAGCAATTGTTATTCTTTCATTCTTAAATGTCACGCAACAAGTATTTATCTGGGAATCATACAAGCAAATTAATTTCTCGTGTGAATAGCTGTTGCAAGCTTATCCCCAGGCAAATTTATGCGGTTTTGGGCTCATTCATACTCCACTAGCTTTCCTGCTGCTGTTCTGTTTAGTAATCACATTTCACTCAATGTCCAAAGGTGTGCATGCGCAAATCTTTGCTCATAAAACAGATTTTACAATTTCCACCATCTGTAACTAACAGTTTTATTCCTTGAGTTACCTTTCATGTTAGAAGTCCAGAAATGTTTCTATTGATGTTTTCTTTAAATGATTGAATAAAAAAACATAAGCAAACTGCAATAATGGATTCTGAACGTGTTCAGAATTTTGGTGGAAATTTTGTTTTTGGAAAGGAGAGGCCACAACATGTGTGAGTGTGTTTAATTTCATAATCACAGGCTGGTATGGCTACCAAAAACCCACAAGATGCTAAAATCGGTTTTGTGTGCTTGAATGTTTTGGTTTATGACTAACCGCTTGTAATGTAGAAAGAGCTGCATCCTGAAATATGTTTATATGTGAAGCTTCAAAACAGTAACTTATTGCTTTCATACAACATATTCAAACCTCTGTGATTCAGAGGGTTTGTTCGTAAGAAACTGTAAAAGCAAACTGTAATACAACAACAAAATGAAACATTTCCAATTGCAATACCAGTAATTATGACAAATAATCATAAAAAATAGCTAATGATATAAAATGAAGCCTAATTTAGGCTTTTAATTATCATGTTATCTTGACAGCTCTCCAGCTCTAAACATTAAGTTAACATAGGCTCATTGGCTTAAGAGTTGTGGTGTATTGTGGCCTCAGCATTTGATCACCCATCAGAACTTGCAGAATAACGGTTTCCAAGAATTCTTCTAATGACCAGTAGGAAAGAAGCACATGACCTCAGATGGAATGCAAGGATCACTGTTGGAGTGATTAATCTGTTAAACCACTAAAGTCATTCAGTGTTTCTACTTGACAGTACATGCAAGACCAAACAGCCACTCTTCACCTGAGATAAAGCTATCATGTTGAGATGCAGTTGAATTAGATTTTATTTTTAGATATATTTTAAAATTGTATATATATTTATTAAATGTTCATTTATTAGTTTTAGCTTATTTCATTAAAAAAAAAAAAGTTATACTTTGCACATACAATTTCTCTCTCTCTCTCTCTCTCTCTCACACACACACACACACACGCACACATATTTAAATACCTCCATCAATAGGATTAGGTTTGATATCTATCTGGGTCAAAGTAATAAGAGCAAAGTATTAAGTTCTACAATTGCCAGTTTCCATGCTTGGAACAACCTTTCCAAACGGTCATGAACATTCCTATTCAGGTGAGGATAAGAGCTAATTGAGAAAATAAAAGAAAAATAATGAAGGCATTTTATTCAAGAGATCACTCAGTAAGATTACAAACACCAATAACCATTTTCATATGATAAATTCTTCCTCTATTACACATCAACTTTAAGTCTCTAGACACCAAACATGCCAACACAGGGTTTTTTTTGTCACGGTGGGGACTTTATTTAATTTTAATATTTCACACAGATGTTTACACATTTTTGTTCAAGACATTATTTTTAGTAGGCCTATGTATCTTAAGACATTTTTTTTGTGGAGCCCATTGGCTCCTCCCCATAGGTGATTTCAGGTTTTATAGCCTATTCTTGTGTGGATAGTTTCAGAAGAACCACTGATTTTTTTTCTTCATTCAAACCAAAATGTAAATACACGGTAAATACATTAGATTTGGATTAATGTTTTTTTTTTTTTTGTGATTATAGCCATATTTATGTAATGGAATTAAAGTTAATTTAAAGTGCTAATAATGAATCACAAAATAGGAAAAAAAAAAAAAAGAGTGCAAGAAGTTAATTTCATTCAGAAATTAATGGAATATAAAATTTGCCTTGAAAAAAAGTTTTTCAAAGTCAATCATGAGCATTCATCATTCTCAAGCATCAAGAAGAAGAATGCACACAGTGAAGACCAGGCTCTGCTGCAGTATTCTTCGGCCACTTTCAGCCTCTCGATCCGGTCAGGACAGTGATTATTCCCCGCGGT
Organism: Sinocyclocheilus rhinocerous; assembly: GCF_001515625.1. NCBI lineage: Eukaryota > Metazoa > Chordata > Actinopteri > Cypriniformes > Cyprinidae > Sinocyclocheilus > Sinocyclocheilus rhinocerous. The sequence goes on along the minus strand of NW_015624541.1, from coordinate 644,151 downwards.
TGGCGGTAACGGGACTCTGGAGGAGGGACGCGTGTCCTTCAGTCTGAAGTGCGCGCTCCTGCACATACCGGCTTTGACCATCGCCGCAGAGTCGCGACACAATCTCCTCTGCTTTTTCAGCGAACGGGTGATCTGTTTCCAGTAGGCTTTGGTATTAGATGCGTACTGTTCACATGCTGTGGGCTTCGCTACATATTCGCAGCCGAAAGTCTTTGGCCCGTTTTTGCACGTGACTCCCAATACAAACGCATCACCCCCGCGCGCTGCGCGCCACGAGCACCGCGCTCCGTCCTTCAGTGAGAATCTCCCTCTCAGATCACTTTCATTCCGTTGACCTCTTCTTTTCCCCTTCCTATCTGCCTGCGCTCTCCTCCCTCTATCTCTCAGGCTGTTCACCTGTACGAACTGCTGCACGATACAGGCGAAGATCAGAACAAGAGCAATGTCTGTCACGCGTTTCATATCCTCATCGGAAATATTTTCAAACAACTACAGGAACAACTTGACGTGACATTTGTAGTCACAAATGGTTTTGTTGAAAATAAATGGAACTCTTTTGGTATAACACGAGAGCTGTGAAATCTTTGGTTTTGCACCTGAAGTTCGTGTGTGCCATTTATAGAGCATCTCGCGCACGCACCTCCCTCAGACTGCACATTCTTGAACGCGTCTAGTTCTAGGATATTATATGGCAAAGCTTTGACTTGATGGCATGTCTAGGTTTATTTATAGATCAACTTATCAGCATAGTACAAATAGTAACTTACATGTGAATGTTCTACCAAACTGTTACAACTTGAGGACTGTAAATAACTTTACAATACATGTGAAGTCCTGACCAAAGATTCATTTCCGCGAATCGGTTCTTTCGAACAGTCGGACTCGGAAAGAAAAGGATATGGGGTACGACGATGGACGTTGGGTAAATGCTACTTTCTCGATGTAAAGTCTTTACAGTAAAGACGTACAATAATGCAACAATGACCAAAATATACACGTCTGAACAGCCTACAACAGCTAATAATGCAGTATTTAAAAATGAAAATGAATACCATGCACTAATGAAACGGTCCTCTTCTCAGCAATGGCGAAATGTTATTTAGCCATCTATGACTGAACAAAGCCGAGTCATTGCTGGCAGTGGCCCAGACTCTACAACCAGATCCGGGTGAGTTACGCTGAACAAGAATCGGCCCGTAGTACAATACATGTGCAAGAGCGAGCTTCGGGTCATACATGCCGATGCAAAGTCTGAGCCGCAGGCGCCGTGGGCATGCCGAGCTCGAGGCGATTAGCCTACTAAGCTATCTGGATTGTCATCATACTCGGTTATTCGGGTATCAAAATTATACAATACAATACAAAGTTCTCAGTCATAAACAATTTGAATGGTTCATGTAACTTCCAAGTCGACAACTCGTATTTGCGACCATTTAAAGGTTAGGACAATCTAGGGCCCGGCGAGGGAGAGGTGGCCCGAAAGCGATTTCCCCCTCCCCCCTGAACACAGCGGCCTATATGCGGTTCAGGGGGCCCAGAAACCATAGCAGCGCCCCTGACTATCAGCCCACCGTGTTCTCGGCTCAAGAATCGGACATGCTCGAAAGTACGGTTCTTGGTTCAAATCTTGAGTTGTTGACTCGAAAACAGCTTGGACCCATTCGTCAAAGAATTGTTCAGATCGATGAATTAATGTAATCGATTCAACTGATCGAAAAGATCCGACTCAAAAGAACGATTAAAGGGGTCATATGATGTTGCTAATAAGAACATTATTTTGTGTATTTGGTGTAATGAAATGTGTTTATGCGGTTTAAGGTTCAAAATACACATTATTTTCCACATACTGTACATTATTGTTTCTCCTCTATGCCCCGCCTTTCTGAAACGCGTCGATTTTTACAAAGCTCATCGGTCTGAAAAGCGAGGTGTGCTGTGATTGGCCAGCTATCCAGTGCGTTATGATTGGCCGAATACCTCAAGCGTGTGAAGGAAATGTTATGCCCCTACCATACTGTGATGATGCCCTGTCAGGCCGGAGCTATGATTCAAAAACATGAAAACCCATTATAAACAAGGCATTCCTTACATCCAGTGGGGACATAATTATGGATTAAAATGACTTACGAAGGAGCGGCCGGTGGGCTTGTGGCAACCACATGTGACGACCCCGGGCTGGACTCCGCTTCGTCCACGGTGAAAGCCGATCCGGCGATCCACAGCGCGAAGTTGATGTATTTCCTCAGCGATCAGGACGGATCAGCTCCAGGCATGACGAAGCAGATATTGTCCTCTTTTGGAAGACCAAATAAAGTAGTTTCGCTTTCACAACGAAGCACACAGCGTCTTCACGTCATGGCGGAGGCAACAACAATACTACAGCGAGAATAAAAGTTACACCTTCTTTCTTTGCGTGAACATTTGGGCGGCGTTATCATCATAGCATCATATGACCCCTTTAATGAATCAAACACTGCTATTTGCAATTGCCAGCACACACAGCATCTTCTAACAGAAACTATTGGCCTATATGTATTTTTATTCACTCTCACTTGATAAAATTGTATGTTAATAGCCTAAATCTTATACATTCTAGAACAGTACACAATAGTGCCCTCTGCTGTCACACTCATGTAAATCATCCCCACACAAAAAAAGCAAAAAAAACTCTTTATAAATTTGAGTATTACCTACTCAACTATAAAATGTAGGCTAGTAGACACAAATACATTTTCATGTGCATTATACATTTTCACATTGATATATTAGTCTGAAGTGACCTGTGGCTCCACAGCTTTCAGAAATGCTGACCCAATTGGTCAGCACTCATAAATATATAACATAGCAAGATTAATACACATATAGCATTCAGTACACATGATAAGATGAAGTTCCTCATCATATAGTTTACATTTGGAGATGAAAACATGCCAGCATTATGTGGAATTATCTAAATTCATTGATAATCTTGTCTATCCTGATAACATGTACATTGGAGTCTGTAACATTTGTCATACATAAGGATATATTAATAGTGTTCCCAAAGTCCTGTCAGTCTTAACAAACACCTTAATTTCTCCCCGTCAGTCCAAAACCTTCATGCTGTTAAGACATTTGGAGTTATCTTAAATGGGTTTTGTTGTCTGCGGAAATGTGAGTGACTACAGTAATATAAAGAGAGGACACACAGGTTTCAGATTTGCAACAACTTATATCTTCAGATTTTCAACATTATATTGCAAGGAGGAAAATTATGCTATTTTCTTTGAATTTGCCAGACTTCTGATTCATTAGCCACTATAGGTAAACTAGAAGAATAACAAAGTGCAGTAAAATATTTGCGATACAAACCAGTGAATATTTATGATTATGATAATGAACTAAAATAATATGAAAAATACCAGTCTGCAATATCAAGCAGCATAACAGACTTGCACATTCAGTTAACAAATGTACCAACTGCTCTTACGTTAAAAAATAAGGTGGATATGATTTGGTAATTTAAAAAAATCCTACCCTTTTCTTAGTTTCTGAACCACCCAATGACGAAGGAACAGACACCCTGAAAAGAGCGCCAGCAGTAGTCCTGGGCAAGTTTCTTGGCCTCACTCGTGGGTACCGGAGTAGTTGGTCGTGGCATCGTTGGTTTGGGTGTAGTAATTTTTTTCTGTTTGGTGGATTTGACAGCTTTGGGTTGATTCGGCTTGTCCTGAGCAGTTCTGGCTGATTGGGCTCTTAATATTTGTGGTCTCGTAGGCTTTGGTCTCTGCTCTCGTCGTCTCTGTTGTGGTCTCATCTGCATGGGTCTGTCAGGGGCTGGTCTGTAGGGCCTGTCCATTGGCTTGGTGTCTGAAGAGGATGCGCTTGTGAAGACCATCTGGGCCTCGTCCGAAGCTCTCCTGCACATGAGAGGCTTGAGGACGCGCTGGCCCTGGCAAGCATTCGGCAGCTTGCGGAGGTCCCACATGATCTGCCTGAAATAATGCAGTGGGTTGTTGTTGTAAGAGCGGCAGACCTGAGGCTTGCCCTGGTACTCGCACCAGTAAGAGCGCTCCAGGCCCAGGCAAGTAATGCGGAGCTTAGTGAGATCGCCTTGTCCTGTCACACTCAAGCTGCATTCATCTCTGGTGCCTTTGGTAAGAAACTCGATCTCGTCTTCCCAAACGTTCCTCTTGTATCCTGGCTTGATGTCGTCGTGATCCTGGCTCTGAACGAGAGCTGCCCGGAGGCAGCATGTAAGCAGGAGTGTGCTTGTGATTGTCCACATGTTGTGAGGCGCTGACACTGGCGGAGGGACTTCTGACTCCAGTATTTAAAGGCTTTGGTCACAAAAAGGGTATTTTGAGGTTTAAAAAAGTTGCTCCACAAGCTGGCTTCCCGCCTGGGGAATGTATTGTTTGCTTGGCCATCTGGGGACTGTCAATAAGAAGCAGGGACACATATGTAACCAATTGAGAAAATGCTCAGACACAGTAAGTGGAACAGAGAGCGCTCCTTTACAACCCCAATTCTGGAACTTTTTCAGCATTTTTTGTGTAATTCACAGTACACCGCAGCTATATTAGTTTTCCAGTCATGCTTTGTGTTTATGATGTTGGGAAACAATCTGTCCATGCCTACCATCAAGAAATTTTAATCTTGGGTTATGCGAGTACTTAAAAAAGAACCAGTTTAGTGGACTTCCTTGTGTGATCGTACAATCTTAAAAATAAAGGTTCTTTACTGGCATTGATGGTTCCACGAAGAACCTTTAACATCCCTGGAACCTTTCCATCGCAAAAAGGTTTTTATAGTGGAAAAAGTTTCTTTAGATTTTTAAAAATGTCCTTCACGTGTAGAAAAAAAAGGTTCTTTTAAAAACTGTATGCCAACCTGATGTAACATGTTGGTTCACAGCAGTCATGTTGGTTCAAATGTTATAAAATGTTTTATTTCTCTCACTAAACTATTAAAAACATTTCTATAATAAAAAATACAAAAGGTAATTTTGAGTTAAAGTTTACAATAAGAGGTATGAAGTCACAAGGTGACAATGCAATTATGTTTTTAATTTTTTTACTCTTAGGCAGAAATGTACAGGCATTTCATACTAAACATACAGTACTTGATTTTAAATGATTTTGACAGTTCTACATGAAGGATCATACTCTGATTTGGAACATGTCAGGCACACGATTGGATAATTATATAAACATGTTCACTTAAAGAAATGAGGAATGGAGTTAGAGGCCATTAGTGAAAAAGTGTGTCTGAACTTCTGAATTACGACAGACACTTTGACCTAATCACATCTGTATTTTTCAAGCAATCAATCGTATCTGGAAGTAGGGGGTCCTTGTAACTGATGCAGGAATTAAAATGTAAACATCCAGAACAAGTCAGCTCAACTAGAATCAAAGGGTCTGTGACTGTGTTAGAGGCCAATTACAGCTCTTATTTTTGGCTTCCTTTGCAGCGTTTTACTGGCTTCCACAAGTCCCAGACTTTCTTTGCCTGTCTAACTCATGGAGACTTTTCTGGAGAAAACTGACAGAAACAGATGACAAGGGTTAAGGCTCATTCACACGAAGGCCAATAACTATATAAAAAGATATAGTTTTATATAAGATAGTTTTAAAATGTAAAAGAATAGCAGAGTCCCCACCACAATTTTAATAATAAAGGCACAGAGGAATGATATCACTGGAATTACTTTCACACTTGATGAATGATGAAAACAATGAATCAGAATCCATCCTGTTTTAAAGAATCAGTTATTATTCTTGGTGTGAACATGCCTTTATATTAAAACAAACCTACTTTGATGGAGCAAAATCATTATACATTTATTTTTATTTTGGGTATGGGGTAGAAACCAGTGTAGAGCTCTGTATACAAAATGACAACAAAAGTGACAAAAATGCCCTAGATATTTTAAATGTTCAAATGAAATTTCCCATTTGTTATTTAACATTGGATGTAGTTAATTCTATTCTAGGCCTATCTAGTATTGGTTATAAACACACATTTCAATTAATTGTCAAAATTGGGCTCATATATATCTATATCTATATATGTGTGTGTATATATGCCCTCTTAATAGTAAAAGTGTCTATGAAAACTAATTCCTGTGGGCAAATATTGTCCCTTTATAAAAGAAAGTAAGTCTAAAAGTTTCCAACACTGGTTTTGTGTTTCCATGACATTGTAGGTTTTGTAAGCTATACTCTGTATACAAACAGAAGTATTTCCTTGTTTTTATTTTTTAAAACTGATTTTTTTTTTGTGAACTCAGTTTGAATGCTATGTACAGTGGTTGAATTGGGAATTTACAACACCAGAATGTTTTTCCATCTGAAGTTTTATTCGTAATATTTTACAGTTTTAGCCAGCTTAACCACATGGACTTGAAAACCAACGGCACTGACAACCAGGCCCACCACAACTAAACATCTTCGAGTAAGCTTGAACACCAAGTATGCGCATGCTATGTGTGGTATGGCAAAACAATGAGACTGTGAGGTGAAGGGACCTTTCTGGATATAAATCAAGTACAACATTTTACCTGAGGCCCTGATAACACTGTCATATACACAATGAGTGAAGGATCTGAGCAAAAATATGTAGCACCTGACATAATGTCTCTAACATTTAACGGCTGAAATATTTGGTGGCGTAATTGTCAATGACTATGACAGCGTTAAATAGGCTCCGTAAAAGTCGTCGTAAATGGGCTCTGTGGTCTTCTCTTGCTCTCGTACAAGCAAATGTCTCTCTGAGGTACATTCACTCACTTTAAAGTTGACATGAAGTTCACATATTGACAAATGTCCTCAAATATTGTTATATCAAGTAAACAAAAAGCCCTAAAACCTGAGACCTACAATGAAACAAGATTTGGTGTCACACAGTAATAATCAGTAGTTTACAGTAATCCAACAATGTGTTGGAGAGCAATTGTTGTTAGTACAAGTTGTCAAAATTAGGAACCGAAATATCATTAATAACTGATATATTCAGAAAAACTAAAGTACATAAAGCTAGCAAGATCTTTTAGGGGTGTTAGTAAATCCAAATGCATCATATCTTAAAGGGTTAGTTCACCCAAAAATGAAAATTAGCCCATAAATTACTCGCCCTCAAGTCATCCTAGGTGTATATGACTTTCTTCTTTCAGAGGAATCCAGTCGGAGTTATATAAAAAATGGTAATTGATCTTTCAAGCTGTTTAATGCCACTCAGCGGGTGTTGCATGCATCAGTCCAAAAGAAGTTAAATAAAAAGCGCCCATCCATAAAAAAAGTGTCTCACACGGCTCCAGGGGGTGAACAAAGGCCTCCTGTAGTGAATCAATGCGTTTTTGTAAGAAAAATATCCATATTCAAAACGTAATAATCACTTTAATGTAGCTTGCGCTCACTGTTGTACACGGAAGCAGCTCCGGGCTGATGACGTATGAGGTCAGCGCTGCGCATGCGCCGCTTAGAAGTGACGCACGTGGAAACAGCGGAGAGATCAAAACAAAACAACGGTCACTTATTAGAAGTACAAAACGAGGATTTGTAAAGAAGAATGTTGAGAGGATTTCGATATAAGCCAAGGTTTTCCTTTGCTAAAGTAAGGAAACTTTGCTTCTTTTGCTCCTGTTAACAAACATTGATTTTCATGAGACTCACCGGCGCATGCGCAGCTCTGACCTCATACGTCATCCGCTCGGAGCTGCTTCCGTGTAGGACTGTTGGCGCAAACTACATTAAAGTGATTATTACGTTTTGAATATGGATATTTTTCTTACAAAAACGCATTGATTCGCTACAGGAGGCCTTTGTTCACCCCCTGGAGCCGTGTGAGACACTTTTTTTTTTTTTGGGATGGGTACTTTTTATTTAAGTTCTTTTGGATTGATGCATGCAACACCTGCTGAGTGGCATTAAACAGCTTGAAAGATCAAAGACCATTTTTAATATAACTCCGACTAGATTCATCTGAAAGAAGAAAGTCATATGCACCTAGGATGACTTGAGGGTGAGTAATTTATGGGCTAATTTTCATTTTTGGGTGAACTAACCCTTTAAATTCTCAGTACAAAAGTGAGCATAAACTGCTAACCACATTTCAGTATCAAATGTGGTTTAGTGATCTCACCTTCAATAAATAGGTAAAACCAATCAAAGACCTGCTCTTGCGACTTGTGGCTAACATGTACCACGAGCTAAAAATCTGAAAAGGCAACAATGCATTCACCCTTGAAATGGCTTGACAACATCTATCTGTACCGAATTAGCACTAGTTAGCACTTAGCATGTTTTCGAACACCTACACATCCATGTTTATGTGTAATATTTGTGGCTCATTGGTGGCTGGCTTGCTCCGTTTCAGTAAAAACCCATTCGGCCTCTCAGTGGACTCGACTTGACAACATGTTGTATTCTCCACAATGTTAAAAAGCACTATAAAAAGCAATGCAGCAGTCGAACCATTGTTATGCCCGTCACACGTGATTTCTCAATGACTGTAAACAAAGACACATGTAGTAGTTAAAACAGCCTTATACTGTGAAGCCTCCCTGACTATGGCAGGATGTGACATCAGAGAATAGCTTGTTGAGGGGACAGTTCATAAGACAGTACTATAATCATAAGGGTGCAAATTAGTCAAAACAACAATCTTCACTGATGTGATGGGAACGTGGACAACAGGTCCCAGCGTCAAGTATGTGAGTTTCCTTTTTCTTAAGAGCTGAGCCTGCTGTTCACAGAGTCTGTGGTAAAGAAAAAATACATAGTGAGAAGAAAACATTAGTCTTGTACAATGCATACAATATTTTTGTTAGTTTTTATGAACTTTTCATTCTGTTTTGTGCAGTGGTTCTCAACCAGGGGAAGGGGACCCACTACTTAAAATAAGACAAAACAAGCATTCAAATAAGTTAAAACAACTAAAAATCAAGATATGGGTTGTTTTAATTCACCCCCTCAACAACAGCTTTTTTTTCTGCAGCTAGATATAAGATATCGAAAAAAACAAAACAAAATCACAAACAACTTGGTAAAATCATGAGGCTTTTGAATATTGTTGCAGACAGTGGGGGGCCTTGGGGTCAAAAAGGTTGAGAAGCACTGGTTTAATGTAAAACAAGGTCAATTTAAACAACTTACATTCCACAAAGGTTTAATTCCAGTTTCCAATATCACTGTATGAGAAAATAAACAAATATCGCAGAATTACACCCGCTGCGCAGTTTCAAAATGAATAATAAATGGCAAAGACTGATACGAATGAACTGGTGCACATGAGACATGAGAGGGGAGATGAGATTTTAGACCAAGGGAAAGAAATAAAACACAGTGAGCGCTGGCATCTATCTGTTTGCAGAGCTGTCAGGAATGTTTGAAGTCAAACATGGGTGGATCACAATGATACGAGCGAGTGGTTAGTGATGGACCCTAAAAAACACAATTCACACAAAGCTTTGCAGAGCTGTCAGCAGTTATCCTGGTGGAATGCTTCTGAAGATGGGATGCAAAAACTAAACATGCTGTTGGTGTAATGACAGAAAAAAACAAAACAAAACAGAAATATTTTAAAGTGCATGTCAATAGAGGATACAGGAGTGAAAATGTTAGGAGGCAATCAAACAAATGCATACTAAAATAGCTATGTAATTAATTTGGACAGGAGGAATGCTTGTTATAGAGAGAAAGATCAAGTCCATTTGCTCTCATCTGCAGCTCTGAGTACCTTTCTGTAGTTACAAAACAGACCGTCCTCCTCAGAGTCACCAGTCGGCATGGCGGGGGGGCGCAGAGGCCCGTGGGAATCGAGTCATAGTGTCATAGGTAGGGATGCTTGAGGCACAAAGGGAAAAACTGTCAGGCCTGGAGAGTATTTAAAATCCACACACACCACTGAGATGCCCCCCATTAGCTCTCCATCCATCTTTAACCCATCAATAGAAGATCAGGACGGGGCTTTTAAAATGACACATATAGCACTACTACTAATAAAGGTGCTGTAAGTAATTTTTATTTGAAATGCCTCACATAAAAATGTCCTATCACCTGACAGAAATCACATGTATCCGTGATAGTACTAGGTTAAAAAAAGAACCAATCTGAAATCAAGCAATTCCATTCTTGAAAATGTGTGAAAAAACCTTATCATCGCTTTATCGTGTCTTAGCATAAGTGCTAAGACCTAATCAGTCTAAACTTGTGACATCTAATACATAAACTACCATTCAAAAGTTAGGGGTAAGATTTTTTTTAATTCATTGTTTTTTTAAATAATAGTAAATAAATCTATTTCAAATACATGTTCTTTTGAACTCTCTGTGCATTAAAGGATCTTGAAAAATAATGTATCTGAGCTTCCATAAAACTATTAATCAGCACAACTACTTTCAACATTGATTATAATAAAAAATGTTTCTTGAGCAGGAAATCAACATATTAGAATGATTTCTGAAGGATCATGTGACACTGAAGACTGGAGTAATGATGCTGAAAATTCAGCTTTGCCATCACAGGAATAAATTACATTTAAAACGTTTTAAAACAAATCTATTTTACATTGTAACAATATTGTTTTTGCTATACTTTTTAATCAAATAATTGCTCGCTTTTTTCAAAAATCTCATCAACCCCAAATTTCTGAATGATAGTGTTTGGATGTATCCAAGCTCTGTGTCATTCTAGCACACCATCCTGACCTCTGTTACATGCTTTGCTGTTGAAACACATCATTAGTGATGAGTTGGAGAGAAAGACCATTCTCAGCCATAGCAGTGCAGTGAGAATTTCAAGAGTCATGCGAGAAGACAAAAATTTGAATACATGCAAAAAAAAACGTGAATTCTGCCAGTCAATAAATTCTGCGAAATCTAATGTATGCAATGTTAATATAAATTCAAATATCATGCAAGAGTGCAAAACACAAATTCTGCATTACTGCTATTGAGTTAGTCAGCATGCAAGCACTATTTTAACAATGACAAAAAGAAAAAGGAAATATCAGACTCCCAGGTGATCATTTGTGCAAAGGGCAACTTCAAACTGCGCATGCATCAGTCCTCTGATACCTAATTATCACCTCAATCGTTCCACCCAATGCATGCCGTTTAGCGTAACACGCAGGGTGTATGGTTCTGATTACCTTGCCATTACAGGATTTTGGATACATTCTAAATGTTCATTATAATAACCATTAGTACCAATTTCCATACCGAAATAAAACATTACATAGACAAAAATGTAAACGAAACATGATGTGACATGAGAGAAATGGCATGTGACTATGGACAAGCTTCATTTTAAAGCATTCTTGAAAAATTTACACGGAAGATAGAGTATGAAACGGTATAAACTGCAAACATATCTTGTAAAATGTACAGCAATAGTTTTGAAGTGTGCTCTTAAGGTCTCTGTTTTAACAGCCCTTCATGTTAAACAAGGGAGCTTCAAAGATAACACACCAACACAAGCAGCGCCCTTCATCTGAGAAGCATTCCCAGGCTTAGAGCTTAAACCAGCACCATTAAGCAGAAAGTTTTATGTACAAAACAGGAAAGGGATATCGTTTTAGCAGTAAAGTCGACAGCAAAAGTATGAGGGGAAAAACAGCTTACGTTTTCATAGGAATTGTCTCAATGCTAAAAAGATACAAGACAAGCAAAAATGTTACAGAGATGCACTGTAGTGGTAGACAGAGACATCACACGGATGTCAAAATGGACATCTCTGGTCAAGACACTTGGTGACTTGTCAATCGCAATGATCTCGGCTGTAAACGGATGAATGCTCGAAAAACGCTAAAACAAAACACTGTTTGTACAATATATACATGTAGTTCTCATAAAGTGCAAAGTGCTGAACAGAAAGACGAAGAATGAAGAAAGATGGAAATAGCAAGAATGGTTATCATAAGGTGAAATGCCAAGTCCCTGACACAGAGGAACTAGAAAGAAGAGCACAGAGAGAGGAAAAAAGATTTATTAACTACTCTGGGCAAAAGAAAGAAAAGAACGAAGCATTTGCACTTTCATATATTATGCATATTATTCATTGTAGAACAGTTAGCTCCAGTCCTGTCATCTGTTTTCTTTAGCAGAGTAAAACAATATACAAACAATATTAACTTTGTTTATGGAACTGTAATCATTGGGGTGCTAAAAAGCAATCGCAAACTTGGTGTATTTGGGATACTTACTCATCGTAGACATCCTCTGTGTCCATTCTGCGGTAGAACTTGGCAAGTTTGACGGACAGGATAATGCTAGGGAGCAGAAACAGTGTGGAACAGCCTAATCCAAACCAGAATGTGTTCTGCAACAAATAAACACAAGATTAAAGCCACCCAAAAACTGCACTCCGCTTAACCATAAATGTCACTTTGATCAACATACTCTCCATACATGTATTTCTTCTGACAAGAAGCTTTTCCAAAATACAGAAAGTGGATCTCTAGCATAAGAGGTTATCTATATAAACGAACGTTCACATTCAATCGATTGGATGCAACATGTCCAGCCACGCAACAAAATGTAGAGAAAAGTTTAACAAATAGGTTTGTTTATGCAAATAACTAGCCGTCAGGATTCATTTACTGCAACTTACAAAGACCTCAGATGAGGGCTTCGAATCAACGTACAAAACTGTCAAATATTACCCTTATATTGTAACATTGTTGTACTGTATATTACTCTTTCCCAGATATATATTATAGCTGGACATTACTTTGGTACACTTGTCTCTTGCTGATAACAGAATACCTCCTAATTGTAACAAGCATTGCCTGTAAAGCTGCTTTGCTTTGAAAAGTGCTATACAAATACTTGAACTGAATTGAACTGACTGCCAACTTAGAGTAATAATGAAGCTGAAACCAGCAAAGACAAAAAACAAACAAACAAACAAAAACAACCAGGCTGAGGTTAAACACTTTACGTTCTTTCTGCTGCAGTCAGAGAATTATACTGGGGTCAATCTTTGGGTGTCTGTGGAAAGAGCAGCTAGCCACTAATTACTACAGCTAGTTAGCAGCCTGAATGCTTCCTGCCCTTACTAGTTATGATGTACAACATTTCGTGTGTGTGCCCTGGTATCCCCTACATTATGGGGACCAAATGTCCACAAGTATAGTAATACCAGTAAATTTGGACCTTGTGGGGACATTTTTTTTTTGGTCCCCATAAGGAAAACATCTTATAAATCAAAATCTAAAACAGCAGAAAGTTTTCTGTGAGGGCTAGGTTTAGGGTAAGGGATAGAAAATACAGTTTTTACAGTATAAAAATCATTACTTCTATGGAATGTACCCATAAAAGATGGAAACCAGTGTGTGTGTGTAGCGAAATCTGAAAAAAAAAAAACTTCTTTTGGAGAAGTCCTCATTTGTAAAACAGTACAAAAACGAAGTAAATGACACAGAAGTCCTATCCTCTTCCAAAGGATCATTTCAGTTAAGCCGACCCCAATCATAGAATGCAATTGCTTCGGTGCTGAATTTTCAGCAGTCATTACTCCAGACTTCAGTGTCACGTGATTCTTTAGAAATCATTCTAATATGCTGATTTTGACACTCAAAAAAACATTTCTTTCTTTCTTTCTTAGTCTTCTTTTTTTCTTAAAAAAAAATCTTACTGACCCTAAACATTTGAAAGGGTTGTCTAGCTCTTTAAACAAATAGTTTACCCGTAAATAAAAATTTTGTTATTTACTTAATCTGATATTGTTCCGACCACATTATTGATAATTTTATATCTTCACAAAATGCTTCAGAGGACTTGGAATATATAGTGAATGAGTAGTTTGGCCTTCTTTTATGCTGTTTTTATTAGTTCCCTTTGTACTCTTTTAAGCTTTGGCAATATAAATCACCATCCATATTAACTGTATGTAAAACCAAACACACTTTTTTTATTTAATGGATGTCAAAAAATAACGGGGTTGGAAGGAAATGAGGGTGAGTAAATGATGAGAACAATTTCATTTCCAGTGGTTCCAGTGGTTATAGTACCGATGGCCATCTTACCATTGAATCCAGCAGGAAACTGCAGCCTAGGATCTCGGCCGTGTCCACAATGTTGCTGAGTGGTTTACAGGTAGCGACCTCCAGGGCCAACTACAATGAGGCAGCAAAACAAAAGGGTTTCAAAACAAAACAATGCAGAAGAACTAACCGATCGTCACCAATCTAACATTAATGCTATTTCAGATAGATAATACAGTTAAAAATACTCACAGACGTTCTGATCCAGTCAATATACTGCTTGAAATAGCCAATAATAGTCTGCTTGTATTTCTCTGTTTCCTGTTTGAGCATATATTAACCATCAGTACAATACAACTATACACCAATCATTTCAGACAGGTTTTTTTTTCTTTCACATTACCTGATTGACCACAAATGTTGCATTGTGGGAAATTAGGAACTGGGTGGCATCAACGGCTGCTAATACATCTCTAACTCTGACCTAAAAACCAATGCATTTACTGCTCATCAGAAAGCATGTTCTGAAATGCATCTGTTGCGATATTTTTAAACTGGTGGTAGTTTTAAAATGAGCAACTTACAGGCAGGTCTGAGGACGTCCTCTCCAGAAGTCTGATGCTCTGATTAAGTGTGCTCTTTAATAAGAAAGATAATAGACACAAAGCAAGAATCATGTCCAAATGATCTATAATCTAAAATGCTTATGAAATGGTACAAAAAGAAAAACTGTAAATGACCATTTTGGAAACATAAACTGACAATTGAAGGGATTTAGCAGGGTGACAAAATGCCATGCAAACTGATAGTTCCATTACATGCATCACATGCACATTATGTCACAAATAAATAAAGAATTTGACACAAAACTGTTGTACTATATGATACATTTGGCACACAGGGGGAATCATTTGATGAACTTTATATTTCACGTAAGATCATATCTATCAGTGGTATAGCAACTAGCATGGACTGGAAAAAAAACATTCCAGTCATGCAAATGCAAATGCTTTAACCAATGGTGTGGAAACGACAGAAAACATCATAATTTTCTGTTTGATGCCACTAGATGGACAGAAATTCAACATTTCACCTTTGATCAGTTTTTGAATGTGTAAATATTCAAATTTACACATCTGGAAGTTTAAAAAACATGTCACTAGGACAAAGACATGATGAAGGCTGCTCTAAAAAGATGCTTGTTTTTTCCATTATGTTATAACAGAGAAACCATACCAAAAGGAGCAAACAACTTGCAGGTTATGCAGCTATGACTGGCAGGCTTACCCTTGCTTTCACATATTTCTCGGAAGCCATAAATCAAGTTGAATGTGTTAAAGAAAATTAAAAAAGAGATTGTTTAAAATCAGGTACGAACAGAAATATGAACATCTTTGAGAAGTTTTTCATTAACAATAAGTCCCACTTGTAGAATAGAAACGGTTCAACAGAAACATTCATGGATAAGAAGGTAATCATTCAAATGAGCATCAATGAAACAAGGATAGATTACCATGGACTGCTCCAGTGGGATGACTTGCTGGGTGTGGATCTGTCTTATAGTATTAGCGTGTCCCTTTAATGAGGTCTGCAAGGTCCCTTTAGACTGCAAAAGAGAAAGATACAGTGTAAATGAGAATTAGCCCAAGAAACATTCATACAGGTACTAACCATGCCACTGAATTTCATGTAATATAGGGAATAATTACATTTTATACTCCTTTTAGAATGATTTTAATTGGACCAAACATAAATCTTATAAACCTCATAAATCTTACCAACTGATCAGCTTGAGCATCAAGTTGACTAGCGAAATCAACTAGATGAATGAGAGTCACTCCTTTATTAACCTGAAAAGATGAACAGAAACACATGAGAACCCACAGTTTCTCATCTGAACTGGGACTGTACATGCACCAAAGCCTATGGTTCAAAAGTTTCAATTAAAATGTGTTTATGTATGTTATGTACCTCCTCCAAATAGGCAGCAAAGTCAACCTCATTAATCCCAGTTTCAGTGAAACTGATGAGATTCTGTTTGCCTTCTGACTCCAGAAGAATGATGTCACGCAGGTCCACCTTCATCCCTTCAAACTTCCTTGACACATCCTTGGAGTACTGCAGAAAGAAAAGAGGCTCTGTATATAATTCTGACATGAGTTTAGGAAATCTGGATGGATTGTCATGAGGAAATATTCTAGAAAATACAGTCTGACCAGTGGGACCACTAGTAAAATACAATAACTTACAAAAAAAAAAAAATAATAATAATATTTACTCATTTTTATTTATCATGGTTACTAGTGGCTCAGACGTATATTTATAAAAAATACATAAAATGATAAAAATGAAGAACACATAAACAACCTATTAACACCAAAATTTTTATTATTCGGTAGTATTTAAATTATTTGTGGAAAGTTGGATTGAAAACAGCATGTCTTAGTATTTAGTTTGTCCCTTTTTTGCTTTAAAAGCAGCACTTGTTCTGCATGTGCTCCACAAGTTTGTGCAAAACCTGATATTTATGTTCTCCAGCATCATTTGAGAAGATCTAAAGAGCATCCTGTGCTACAGTGGGAGCAATCATTTGTCCGTTTGTATAAAGCAGTTCACATGATTTTCTTTATTTTACATTTCATAAAAATTCTAAAACATTCCATTCAATGTGGTCTCAGATTTTTGGGTCCTGTGTGAATCAAGAATGTTGGCTTGAAGGATTTTAAGTGAAAACAAAAATCATTCTGCTAAAATGAAGGAATTTATAGATGCTCTATATAAAATATTTCAAATGGTTATGCATGAAATGTTTTGAGATATTTTGCTAATTCAAAATAACAGAGAGAAAAACAACAACACTGGGTTGGAAAAACATACTTTACAACATTTTTTTTTCGAGAGTGTTACTGAAAATAGTGAATGGTGTGCATTTCCTTTAAGACACAATCCATAGTGCGTGCCTCCATTTGAGGACCTGAGGACATGCATGATTGATACAGTCTGTGCATGAGTGAGATGCGTGCGCACTTAGTTTTTGAGGAAACTAAAGGTGCTCATTGAGAGGCTTTGCTTTGATACCTACAGATTCATGCGACTCGTATGTTGTGTGGTCGAGGAGCATGTGCATTCAGCTCTTGAGTGAGTTGAATGCGCTCGTTGCTCTTATTTCTTTGTGAAAAAGCATGGATGGAGTGCTTTCGACTTTTGAGGAAGCAGGATTTGCTTATCGTATCCATTCGTGGTATTACTGAGAGGGAAGGTAGAAGCCTGGTTCTTCTTTGCTTCACCTTCACCCGAGATATTAGACAGTGTTTGCATGAGCGCGTTCGCCTCTCGTGGGAGTTGAATGGGCTCATAGCGATGCATTCACGGCAGTGGATTCTGTTCTTGCTTGGTTCTCGAGGGATTCTAGCCTTTGTACAGAGCACATTCGGCTCTCGTGGAAGCTGAATGCATGCTGCGCGATGCAGTCGCGGCGAAACTGACAGCCTACCATCTGCGGTTCGAGTCGCACTGTTTGTCGAGGCAGATAGCCGGACCGTTCGTGTAGATTGTAGGTGGAGTATGGAAGTGACCTGCCGGGAAATGTTTTCCCTTTCAGGAATTCAATGTTGTTTCTAATTCTTTATACAAATAAGAAACGGTGTAATATGAAAGAGTTGAGCTCCTACACTCTGTGGTTCAGTTTCTGCGGTCGCCCTTGCAGTGAGGCGGAATCAAGCACGGGGATTGTAAGAGGGGCACGGGAGGAGTAGAAAATTTCCGTTCAAGCCCCTCTTGTTACCTCTCTTAAGTGGAAGTTTATCAAAGATGCACTTGTCTAAGAACAGTTTCCTTTGATGGCTATCCCCTTCATGAAGATTTTAGCAAGATGTCCATTCCCAATGATTTTGGGTTTTAAGTAGGGTTCCTTGCTCTCTTTGTAGCAGCATCTCAGGTCGGGCTGCCTCCGGTGTATTTACGGTGGCTAACCTTTAGAGATGGTAACTGTCTGAGGATAGTTTCCCTTTGATGAGCTGCTCTTTGGCTTGGGCTGTTTCCCTTGTAATTAGACGGTACACCTATGGCTATAGGTCAAGTTTTTTTTTAGGCTCCCTATTCGGGAAGTTTTTTGTCATAGAGGTACTGGCTGTGGCTGGTTTCCTTTGATAAGATCTTCCCCATGAGTTGTGAGCTCTTTCCCTACTTAATATTTCTGGTAGCTGGGTTGGGCTGCCTCCCCGTATTCTAGGGCTTTAAGTAGGCTGTCCCCCTGAGGTTCCTTTTTGATATGTTAGGCTGCCTCCCCTGATATCAGGGTATTTTCAAGAAGGCGGTCCCCTGCAAACCCACATGCTTTGGGCTGTCTCCCCTGCATTAGGGTTTCAAGTAGATGGCTCATTGCCTTTAGGGACATAGCTGTTTGAGGACAGTTGTGTTCCCAACTTGGCTGAATGGGATGTTGGAGGTGAGATGAAATGAGATGAGATATCAGGTACAGAACATGGCAATTTTCTCAAGGAAAAGATCGCTCAACTTATGCTGTAAAATATACCTGAGAGTCAATAATATTTTTGGAAGGTTGAAATTTGCTGATTTGTATACAAACACTTAAAATATACTCAATAAGGTTTTTGTCATATTAAAGTTATAATACTAACTTTAACTTTAAATTACACAATTATATTTCTACTCCAATTCATTTTTTGAAATATAAACATTTAAATGGTGGTTATTACAAAAACTTGACGGATTTAATCAAACATAAATTAAATATTGAAGAACAGTAAAAATTATAATGAATATGTTATATGGTGCATATTTAGCAAAATGCTCCTCTCTAGAGTTCATTCTTCTAGCTGACTAATGAGTTCATGGTCACCGAATATGTTTTTCTGTGGTAAATGTGACGTTACGTGACACATTGTTTACATGCTATTGTCATCTTTCCGCGTTTGAAACACTGATTGAGCGATTACATGAGACAGGAGATGGATTTTGGTAAGTTGTACTCTTTCTTTTAACACCATCGGATGTTCATTCATGTTTACTTCATGCTGTAACTGCTATTAAAGCGGAGATGATCAGTTTGCGCTGCCGCTTCTAACCAAGGTGGTACAGCGATCTGTCACTCCACATTAAACAGCGCCAAAAAGGGATTTAATATTTGAATATTGTAATAAAATGGACAGAATTTGAAATCTGAGACTTTGTTTCATATCAAAAGTAACAAATCACAAAGCTTATTGCAATTTATTGGATGGGAGGCACGCTACAATGTTCCGTTCATTATCTGACAGCCTAGACTAATCGATCTATGGGATTTATGAATCTATATCGTTTCATAAAAATGAGAATCAACTAAAATCGAGAAAATCAATATTTTTTACCCAGCCCTAGTATTTCATTCCTCATAGTGTCCACTAGAGGATGCAGTGCGAGTTCCCTTGAAGGGGAACGTCTCGGGTTACACATGTAACCATGGCTCCCCGAGAGGGAACGAGACAATGTGTCCCCTTGCCATGACTAGGGCTTGCCTGTTTCATGTCTCCTTCAGACAAAAATGTTGACATGCATTACAGGTGACCTCTTGTACTTCCGGGCATGCCGCTAATGAAGTCACGGGCTGCGTGGTTCAATAGATTGGAGTGCTTTCACACGTGCTTCAGACACTGGTCATGCCGATGCCATTCCCCATAGTGCCCACTAGAGGACACAGTGTCTCGTTCCCTCTCAGGGAATCATGGTTACATGCGTAATCCGAGACTTATGATCTTTTAATGCAACTTTTTTTAATGCCCACAGTCAGCTTAAATTTGTCTGAACAATCACATTTGTTGTTAGATAGTAATGAGTTTAAAATGCCTAGCTCTCAAAATGGTGCTATCTGGTGTAAACGGTAGCATCACTAATCTCAGAGTGTGACTTTGAATGTCACTGTAAATTTAGTTGTGATTTGCGTGTGCACGCTAAGCCTGGATCCACTCACAACACTAGTGTTAAAGAAGGCTGAGATGTTGAAGATCTTATCCAGATGAAGAGCTGAGTAAATCCCTCTGTTGTCCTTACAATTACTGCAAAAGAAGAGAGAAAAAGGGGGGAAATCAAACCTTACTCTATTTTATTATGATCAGACTTTCATTTCAGACTTTTAATTCTCTGCTGCCATCTGCTGGACTATTGAAGGACGAAGACAAATCTATTGTAAAATGGCTCAGAAAAGTTAGTTCAGAGAAAATGTGTAATTTGTTTGCATATTTGATTCAACATTTAGTTTTTAATACACTACAATTTATATATTTGTCCAAATATTTTTTTTTGCCAAAAAACCTTGCACTTACAGCACCAATACTTAACAGCACTATTATAGAGTAATATAATTGTTTATTTTTTATTTATTAGATATACATAACAAGGTTACCTGTAGAGAGAATATGCTGTAAGGTCCATCTCAGGGTCATTGTACAGGTATCCTGGTATGAAGTTTCTCCAAGCAGAGTTGATCAGCTTGGGTGTATCTAACACCTACACACAACATAATCACACTGTATCTCGTATTGTTTGGTGAATTTATTTGTCTTTCAACATGTATACAATGGGTGCCGAATGCCTGAGACAACTAGTGAAAATTAATTACAAATTATATCATCCACATGAACATTAAAAATATAATATAATATATACACAATTTATTAATACCAAAATGTTCAAATAATATTTTAATATTTATTATTATTTTATTTTAATATGGGGAAATACTGAATCAAAAACAGAACATTAATTTTAGAATGTCTTACTATTTGGTTTGTCAATTGTTTTACTGACAGCAGCACTCGAGCTGCATAAACTCAGAATTTCATGTAAAGCCCTATGATCATGTTCTCCAGCATGATTTGAGATGATCGATACATCATCTTGTGCTTTAATGAAAGCAAAAACTTCTGACATTGTGTCGTTTCTCTTACCTTAAACAGCTGTCGGGTTTGAAAGGGTTCACACACAAGCTTTTCTAGATTCCCACCCACCAAAAACAGAGCTGCTATCACTCCCATGAGCACCCAGGAGAACAGGAAGCTGAAGCCCACACCACTGAGAGACAGAGGAAGAGTGCAGTGTGAATGAGTGCAGACAAAGCTGTCTTATAACACATCCATTTGATGGGTTTGAAGACTGACGTAAAAACTCAAACTCACGACATGAGCAGGTTGCCTCCTGTGTTAGAGACACAACCACGTGTTGTTGGAGTTGCGTGCCTGTTGAATCCCAGAATACCACACAACAAACCCAGAAAATTGAAGGCGAGGATGAGCACAACCATACAGCACAGGGTAATACAACAGATCCACCTGAAAACAAAAACATTATGAACAACATCAAGGGCACATGGAAGACTTTTTGCCTCGAAAACAAGGACAATAAAGTTTGTGACTAGTTTTTGTCTAGTCGAGTTGAGTCCTTTGAAGCACCTGTAGAAATCCATCTGATCAACTTGAGGGTAGATGTCCTCGATCTGTGAGTGTGTGTGAGAGATCATTTTGGTGAAGTTGGTCAAAGAGCTGTGAACCAGGAAGAGCTTGCTGAAAGTGGTGATGTTTGATCCAATGTCGTCCAGCAGAACCTTCACCCCTACAGGAGACACAACAGTATTAGAAAATGCTTTAGTGCAGATTCAGTGACATTTTTTTTTTTTGTGAAAAGCACATTTCATCATCTATGCTATTCACTGAAAATTGTGTCTTATTGTATGTGCCCTGGTAAGCAAAGCAAAGGCGACTGTGGCAAGGAAAAAAAACTCGATAAAAGCCCATCCTCCTCAGGCCTTGCAAGGAATGTGCATATGCTAAATATTACGATACAAGTCATATGTTCTTTAAATCAATTAAATGATTACATATGACACTATGTTAGTAAGGCAATGTTTAAAGGGGTCATATGATGCTGCTAAAAAGAACATTATTTTGTGTATTTGGTGTAATGAAATGTGTTTATGCGGTTTAAAGTTAAAAAAACACATTATTTTCCATATACTGTACATTATTGTTTCTCCTCTATGCCCCGCCTTTTTGAAACGCGTCGATTTTTACAAAGCTCATCGGTCTGAAAAAGTGAGGTGTGCTGTGATTGGCCAGCTATCCAGTGCGTTGTGATTGGCCGAATACCTCAAGCGTGAGACGGAAATGTTACGCCCCTCACATACTGTTGATGCCGTGTCCGGCCGGAGCGACGAGACATAAACATTAAAACCCATTACAAACGAGGCATTTGTTGCATCCAGTGGGGACATAATTACTGATTATAATGACTTATACTGTCTTTTTACGCGTTGCGTTGCATTGCATCGCGCCGCGTAAACATAAAATTCTGTCTGCATTTGTGATCAGAGAAATGACAAACAGCAAGTGCTACTCTACTGCCCAAAGCTCGCGTTTGAATCATCAGTGGCAAATGATAAAAGAAAACGTGCTTACGTGAGTCAGAACTGCCGGCATTTTAGTCTAACGTAACTCTCCCAGGATCAGTAAACAGTCCTCCATAAAATGTGCTGGCGATCCACAGCACTAAGTTGATGTATTTCCTCAGCGACCAGCACAGATCAGCTCTAGGCATGGCGAAGCGGATATCGTCCTCTTTTGGAAGACCAAACAAAGTAGTTTCGCTTTCACAATGAAGCACACAGCGTCTTCAGGACATGGCTGCAGCGTCAACAATACTACAGCGAGAATAAAAGTTACGCTTTCTTTCTTTGCGTGAACATTTGGGGGCTTTATGCAAATCTTCCCACATAGTGAGGTAGGTATGTGGGGGCGTGTTCGAACGAGCCGTTTTAGGTAGGTGTGGCTAACTCTTAACTTTTATAAAGAATATCTCTTTGGATTTGAGACTTTAGTCTTTGCAACTTTACAGATCTTCTTTATGCACCAAGAGCTTGTAACACTCTAAAGAGAAAGGAAAAAATGAAATCGCATCATATGACCCCTTTAAATGAATTTGACCTGGATAACATTAGTTTAACATTAGTACCATTTTTACAGCATAATCAAAGCATTCATCTAAGTTAGGTTAACTTTAAATGTTAAAAATGTGTTAGTAATATGTGGAAATTAATATTCAACTAGAATAATAAATATGAAATAGAAGTATAAAATAAAAGTATTGTTCATTGTTAGTTCCTGTTAGCTATTACATTAACTAATGTTAATGTATAGAACCTTATTGTAAAGTCTGACTGTTTCAATTTAATAAGTGAAAAGTAGAAAAATATATAAAATATAGATAATATATAAAATAAAATATTTTTTAATTTCTGAAAGGGCACTCTGTATGAATCTTTAGATGGTCTGTATATAAAATTCAAAGATCTGAATTCCAGTCTAGATTTAATATTTAAACTCACCTTCCACAATATTTCGGGTTTGATCTGTTACCAAGGTGGGAGTGTCATTGAATGATGTAAAGCCCTGTGTGATACAAGATGAAAAGGTGCAAGAGTGAGCAAAGCTGATATGCTCCTTCAAGACCAACATGAAATCAAAACTGACCTTATTTCAGTCAAGGATATAACCTTTTCACTTTTCAACTCCCACCCCTCCAACTACTTGGATTCATTTTATTATGTATTACCACTCATCTTAATCAAATCAATTCCCAATGGAAAAAATGATTTTTTTCTCTTGTTGAATATCCTGTTTCACTGTGAAATACAATATCTTCTGTCCTGAATCTTCACAAACATGTCATGAGAAATCTGGGAAAAACATACCTTTTCCACAATCTGGCTGAGGTCCGTCTTTAGAACTTCATTCACTTTGTCTAACTGGTTGGTCACATCAGGCAACTAAAAAAACCCCCAAAACAGCAAATGTTTTTTTTTTTTTTTAAAGAAAACAACTGTGAACCATTTTGATGACAATATGTTGGAAGAAAAGATTATAAATTATTTCAATACCGATGAGTAGTTGGCTGCAATTTCTAGCCTGGGAAGGGTGCTACGTATGTTGTGACAAATCTCAGATGAGCGTGCGTCTGTGCAGACAGGATCATTAAGGGCGTTGCTAAGGCTTCCGCGCACCAGGCTGAGGTTAGCCTGCAGTTTGACTGTTCCTTCCTGCAAAGTCTCCAACGTCAAACTCACATTCTCTAGAGCATCCTTAGTGTCTCGCATTGCTAAGAGAGGAAACAAATGAGCCAACACACATAAATGAACATTCAAAAACAGAGACTGCCCACAATAACCAAGGCACAAATAATTCTGAAGGACATAAAATCCACACATGCATCTTTAATTAAAAAATGTTCTAAATATTATCCATTGAGGTGAGATAACATTGTCTTTGGAGCTTTCAGTGTATTTCATAACCTTTCAGATATCTTGGTTTTACGACACATGATGGGCAGGTTCCACCAAGGAAGGATACAAGAATACACATGGGAAAATAACTGGGCCAGGTTTTGTTGGGAAGGAATAAGGAGTCAATCACAACTTTGTTACAGATAGAAGGTAACAGGAAGGACAAGTTAGGGTCTCTTATGGTTTACCTTTAATGGATTTCTCCACTTTAACTAACAAATCAAAGACAAAACAGTGAAATAAGACACCACCACAAGCAATGGATTGAATATCCACACTATATTCTTATGTGATATATGATATATATGATAAATAGTTTTCCCAGCAAAGGTGAAAGAAAGAAAAGAAACAAACAAACAAAAAACACAAAGGGGAGTGACATACTTCCAGTCATGCTGAGAGCCGCGTTGAGGGCGGGCTGCACGTCTTTTCCCAACTCCTCATGTATCCTTCCACCCAAGAGCAGACCTACATCTGAAGAAACACCACAATATGAGTCCTCACATCAGAAACACCTTCCATTCCACTCCAGATGACCGATAGCATACTTACTCTCCAGGTCATACAGCACATGGTGCTTCACTGTGCCATACTGAGAGATCAGGTAATCAATTTGCTGAAGGGGAGACAACACAGCAATATATTCAGAAACTAGAACCTCACTTGCCAATACGAAGACATCTACTGGATGATTACTTTTGTTCATTTGCAGAACTATGCAATTAAATATTTTCATATAATTATATCTAAATTGTTCAACTGACCATTGTTTCAGGCAACCATCTGCATCTGCATCTGTCTGTCTACCTATCTACCTATCTATCTACCTACCTACCTACCTACCTACCTACCTACCTACCTACCTATCTATCTATCTATCTATCTATCTATCTATTCGACCGGTCATCTGTCTAGCAGTCCATCCATCCATCTTGTCTGTCCAGCCATCTGTCTTTCTGTCTGTCTGTTATCTATTTATCTATCCATCCACCCACCCATCCCAGTGTAATAGTGTATGTGTGGGCACATGTTTGTTCTGGTTGTATTGCTTACTGCAGGGGTCTGATTGGCGAAGGTGTGCAGGTCTTTCAGGTTACTCTTCACCAGCCTCCTCATGCTCTTCAGCTGGGAACTCAGGTTCTGATTGGCTGCATATGCACAAAGGACCCCTGCCCTGATGATTAAAAACAGTATTGTTAAAAAAGCACAAACTAAATCAGATTCAAGCCAGAAAAGCAAGAATAGGAACATTTGTAAAAGAACATTTGTCATGGCCCTGTCAGTAAGATACTCTCTGGAGTGTCAGTAGGAGGCAACACTGCAATGCAATCACTAGACGCATGCTCCTCACAGCGGTGCTCTTCTCTTTTCTGTCTGTCTGTTATCTATTTATCTATCCATCCACCCACCCATCCCAGTGTAATAGTGTATGTGTGGGCACATGTTTGTTCTGGTTGTATTGCTTACTGCAGGGGTCTGATTGGCGAAGGTGTGCAGGTCTTTCAGGTTACTCTTCACCAGCCTCCTCATGCTCTTCAGCTGGGAACTCAGGTTCTGATTGGCTGCATATGCACAAAGGACCCCTGCCCTGATGATTAAAAACAGTATTGTTAAAAAAGCACAAACTAAATCAGATTCAAGCCAGAAAAGCAAGAATAGGAACATTTGTAAAATAACATTTGTCATGGCCCTGTCAGTAAGATACTCTCTGGAGTGTCAGTAGGGGGCAACACTGCAATGCAATCACTAGACGCATGCTCCTCACAGCGGTGCTCTTCTCTTAGGATGCTTTAATCGTGTTGCTTTGGGAATGTGCTCATACTCTGGCATACTTTTATTGAGAACTAAGAGGCAACATCATACTGCTGCAGGTCTATACAGGAAGAGAGCGCTTTTGTTATGCAACTCAGTGAATAAGTCCAAAGGAACCTTCGTCTTACATAGTTGGAAAAGTACTTCAAACAAACTGGTGACTGTGAGCTCTCCTTAATTAGACTGAGAGACACTTCAAGGAAAAGCCAGCCCTATATTAGTACCTATTCATGATTCACGCATCCTAATTGGGCTGTCTTCTTTTGGTGTGCTCATGGCTACTGTGGGAGACACTGAATGTTGGTAGCACCATCATTCTAGGTGTTCACTGCAGTCTGGGACAAAAGCCATGATTGACTTAGTGCAAACGGGAAGGCTTTTTGTGCTGTTACATCAAAATGTGTGAATCACTCTTTGTTGGTTTTGTGCATATGATTGCACCATACACAGATTAATCTGTGGGTGCTGCAAATGAAATGCATCAATGCTTTCACACACTTCTGCAGGGTGGGTGGGATTTATCACAGCTAGCAAAACTAAAGATGGGTATGGGCAACTTCCTGTTTCAGATGTGAATGCAAAATACTTCCTCTAGACACGACTTAAAAGAAACATCTGTACATCAAAAAGTGCTCTAGAAAATTAGCCTGTGCACACAACTATTTTATCTGACAACACTAGCATTACAGTTTATTATTCTCTCTGTAGGCAACACAGCTTTTGTGTTAAGAGTTATATTTTGTTTAATACATGAGGACCAAGGATAAGCAACATTCATAATATAAGAGAAGTGTCTACCTTTCAATTCATGAGGGGGGCTTAAAATGAATTGGCCTCAAGCCCCACAGGATGCTGAATTGCAATTTTAAGAAATTCAACAGACATACAATATAAGAATTTCAATCGGCCAACACAAGTTTTGCGACAGAACATGAATAATTACATAAACTCTGACCAAATCACAAATTTGGAAAATCTTATCTGAAATGGTTCAATATTATCAAAACTATTAACATTTACATTTATTAACTATTAATTTCTAAAAAAACAGTTATATTGTTTAATAGTAACTTTATAATTAAGCACTGCCATTAAAATATTCAAAATATAAACTTCAAAAATTTTAAAAAGCTTTCTGAGAAATGAAGTGTTCCTCAAACATGGACATTCACAAAATAAATAAATACTATATAAATAATATATGCATATAAATGTGTGTATGTGTTTTGTATATTTTATGGCTAATACTGAAAATGATTATGAATTATAAGTTACGTAATTTTAAAATATATTGTATTATAATTCTACAATTACTACTAATAATGACAAATTATTAAAAAGACTACACTTACAGCAATGACATGAATTTCATTTTATTAAATTTTTCTTAAATTCAATTCAATTCAGTTTGGCTACCTTAATTCAAATTTAGTTACAATTTAGGATCTGAAATAGAGCAAACACGTAATTTTAAAATATATTGTATTATAATTCTACAATTACTACTAATAATGACAAATTATTAAAAAGACTACACTTACAGCAATGACATGAATTTCATTTTATTTAATTTTTCTTAAATTTAATTCAATTCAGTTTGGCTACCTTAATTCAAATTTAGTTACAATTTAGGATCTGAAATAGAGCAAACGTAAAACTGGTTTTAAAATTACACACATGTGATGAAATGCAGTGCTTTATATGCAGATAGTGGGCATTGCAGAATGGTATCAGGGTGAGAAACAGACCACAGACTGATGGAGAATCAAAATGGGTGGCTAGCTACAAAGCACTATTGTTTTTCCTCCTTCTCACCCCCTTATTCCCCATGTCCTCCTCTCTCTGTCTACACTGTGTGTTGGTAAGTTGCTATCTGCTCTGCTCCATAAGGTCAGCGAAAACATAGCAGCCAGTGAACAAAGACGCTTTGAAGATGGCAAAGTGCATTCCACACAGAGGGCATTGAGATGGTCTAAAACTCTGAAGGGCACCTCACATGAACCAGCAATAAATAAATAAAATAAAATTTTAATTGGAGGGGTCATATGATGTTGCTAAAAAGAACATTATTTTGTGTATTTGGTGTAATGAAATGTGTTTATGCGGTTTAAGGTTAAAAAAAAACATTATTTTCCACATATTGTACATTATTGTTTCTCCTCTATGCCCCGCCTTTCTGAAACGCGTCGATTTTTACAAAGCTCATCGGTCTGAAAAGCGAGGTGTGCTCTGATTGGCCAGCTATCCAGTGCGTTGTGATTGGCTGAATACCTCAAGCATGTGACGGAAATGTTACGCCCCTTACCATACTGTGATGCCATGTCCCGGAGCGACGAGACAAAACCAATAAAACTATAATTATAAACGAGGCATTTGTTGCATCCAGTGGGGACATAATTAGGGTCCGGAGCACGCGGGCCGGAAGGTCCGCGCAATGCCCGCAGTTGGACTCGTCCAGCGCCGCCTCGGCGTGGGCCAGGCCCAGGCGGGCGACGCAGTGGTCGTGTTGATCCGGCGGCTCTATTGGTCCCATGCAGATCTTGCAGATTGTTGCCATAGTGAATTCAACAGGTGAAGTAGAAGATTCTGACGTAATTGTCGCGTGCACCGCATTTTATACTGCCTCTCGAGCTCGTCAGTATTTGCATGCGATTTGTATACTTCGCGTCAATTGGCCAGTCATTTGGACTGGCGGGAGCCAATAGGACTTCAGGAAAGGTTGGAAGGGAAGGAGTTCCCATAACGGAGAAATATCTCCGTGATGTCTCGTGAAAGCTTGAGAGGGAACTTGAAATCGCATCATATGACCCCTTTAAAGCTTACTTTTAATAATGGCTCTGAGCTCACTTTGGCATCATGTTGAAAATAGGCTTTATAACTTGGGTTGGTTCAGTGCACTGAAGAATGTCTCTATAAAGTAATGGAGGCAGGAATAGCGTCACTCCCACAATGATTGCTGTATTTAGCCTGACTGGACCCTGGGGCTACTCCCACAATGTCCCTGTCTATAAATGCCTCTAAGGGGGTTTGAGGAGCAGGGTGGGGGTGAGGACCTCCTTGACTGCCTCTTTATACAAAAGATGACCCACCGGGTTTGATTTCACCATGAAGGCGTTCTAGGTCTACCTGTTGATTCCTCTGTACTCAACAGACCTGTAATGTGATCGGCCCACCAACACAACACTGCCAAGCTACTGACCCAGACAAAGACAGCCACTGTCAACTGGAAAATGAGGGTCAGCCTTTTATTTTGGAAGGCAAGACAAAAAAGATGCTTTTCAATGTATTGAACTACCATTACCACAAAATAAAACACATGCACTACCATTAAAAAATATGGACACATATGACAGAATTTATATTACGTAGTTATGGTAGTTTTGTGCTTGTATATACATTTCTTTATAAAAGTATCAATAAACTGCACATTTGACAGATTTTATATTATGTGAGAATTTATGTTAATTTTGCGCTTAGTGTTTACATATTTCTTTACAAGTTCATTTCAGTTAAACTGGAAATGGATGAATTGGGCTGGATAAACAGACAATGAGTGTCCAGCATACATGGGAACCTTCAATAGTTAAAAAGCATCTCTGGATGCACCCAACAACTTAGAAGTAGCTAAAATATAAGATGGGTTTGATTTATTAATTATTATTATAATTTTTTGGAAAATATACATAGTCCCATGTGTAAATAACACAAATGATAATGTGTAAATTAATTAACAAATAATATATTTTAGTTTTGATTACATTATTATTATTATTAAATGTAAAAAAACTCTATTCTTTCGACAAGAATAAAGCAGAACATTTTCAAATTAGACTCCAGACTGTTTCATTATTCCAGAAGAAATCAAAATGTTCCTTTTAAAGTTCCCTCAAGTTTAAAGTTGAATATGTTTGTGGAAATGGAGGCGGCAAGCCCCATGTGTGTGCAGTGAAAGTAGGCCAGATCGGGTGGGTAACTGAAGTGTGAGACAATCATTTCTCTTTTCCATTCATGTGTAGGACAGAAGGAGGACACATGATTAACCGCACAAACAAAAGCTTTCTCTCTCCATTCTGTACACCAAAATATTGTGGTGTTTTTCTTTGAGCTGAACATTACATTTAAATACTCATTATTCATCATCGTAACTGACAGAAGAAACTCTTGACAGTGACTGATTTACTTTTGTATACAGTGGACTGATGACAGTAATATCTGATGATGGATCTATTTAAATGCTCTTTTGCAAAAAATAGTCACAATCCTGAAAATACACAGATGAATGTCAACTGTACAGCTATGTGCCAAAAAGAACTGTACTTTCATATGATTACTAAAAACGCACACAGAGACTCACACCACAGAAAGACCGACGCAGAGTCACATCAGGACATACTGTCACCGTAACTATGGTTTCTCTCTTATGCAAACACATTTACACATTTTGCTAGAAATAACTATACAGACAACCCTCAGGCACTAGACAACCCAAATCAGGGTTTCTAAAACATATTTGCTGAAAGGACCCCTTTCATAACTCCAAACTGTCTGAGGATCCAATAAGTTAGTGTGATTTCAATTTTCCAGTTTCCAAATTCTAACTGAAGTACTACACTAGTCAAAATCCTAAAGAGAGATCCACCAATCAGAGTAGTCGCTGTTACTATAGAAACGGCAAATTATGTCATCAAGTCTCTCACACTCTCAACTTTGCAGTCCTGTTTTTTTCCATATATATATTTTAAGATTTTGCAGTATATTGTTTTTATACTTGCAGAACTGTTATAGAGGACTTAGGTGGGATCTGTGGAAAATGCAGTTGTTTCAATCTCTAGAGTCTAACTGGGGCTGGAGTGACAGATGCTCATGCTAACCGTCTTTGCTCAGACATGCATGCTTAACAAAAATGCAAAAATGCAAGCATTTACATATGTGTGTTTTACAATGATTAATTACCAAGATTGAATCTCAATCTATTCATGCATTATAATATTTCAAGGCTGAATGAACCGAAAACAGGCCAAAATGACATTTAACAGCACAAATACTGTGCAAATGTAGGTTTTTTATGACTAAATAGGGTGATAAAGTTGAAAAAGTGAAAAAGCATAATAGGACCCCTTTAATGAATGAAATGTGTGAGCATTGCACAGCCCAGCTGCACTATGGATGTCATGTGGGTTTACAGGCTCTACTGTATTAGATTTGACAGGTCGTCTCTGCAAGCTGAGCCCTGGGGTTGGCAGAGGAGCAGCAGCCCCAGTGACCTTCAGTGCCCTGAGCGTAACACTCCTTCTGAGTAGCATTGGGTTTCTACATCCAATCACAACTAAGCAACAGTCAGCCGAGTGAGTCAATTTGCCCCCCAGGAACAACAAATAACAAATTAGACCACTTTAATATCTCAATTGTTTCTCCTAGACATCAGTGAGATTAAACTGAGAGCCAATAGAGATTTTTCTCCTGAAAAGAGTTCAGTAAGCTTATATACGTCTCCTCTAGAGTTTCAGAAAAGATCTCAACAATGTCTCCCACTGTGTGCCATCAAAACCAAGAGATTTCAATGTTAACTATATTTCTCATCAAATTGTTCCAGAGAACAACTATCTGTACATAAACAAATCTCATTTGTGTCTATTTATAATTCCTCTTAGAACTAATAACTCTTAGAAATTCAAGAGAAAAATCTAAGGACATTTTTTTTCATTAATTTAAGTGTGCATTAAAAAACAACCTATGAGCAATGACATTTTTCTCTTCTGTGCAACTTTAGATTTAGAACCACAGCTGAAGATAATGAATTTATTGAATGCATCTGCTCATGTAAACGTATGTAAACCCTGATGTCTTATTCATGTCGATGTAAAATTCATGGACCATGGATTAAAATGAGCAGATTCATTAATTAAACTCATCTTTAGCTGTTGACTGATTAAATATAAATACACATACAGATTTGAATAAAATCTTCTCCAGAATGAGGACACAATTTATGTGAGTGGTCATTTGTAAATAATGGCAATAGCATCTATTTTTAGCAGAATGGCACATGGCAACTTAACACCATTTACATAGTAAGAAAGAAACCATCTACTGCAACATGCATATGTTTTATTTACACATTACTGTTGATAAGTTTGGGGCCAGTAAGATTTAAACATATTTATTTAACAAGAATGCATTAAACTGACCAGAAGTGACAGTAAAGACATTTTATAATGTTACAAAAGATTCTTTTCATTTATCAAAAAATCTTGAAAAATGTATCACAGGTTCCACAAAAATATTAAGCAGCACAACTGTTTTCAACATAAGTGTAAGAAATGTTTATTAAGGCAAGAAAAATCATCTTATTAGAATGATTTCTGAAGGACCATATGACACTGAAGACTGGAATAATGGCCGTTGAAACTTCAGTTTTTTCATCACTGGAATAAATTACATTTTAACATATATTAAAATAGAAACCAGTTATTTTAAACTGTAATAATATTTCACAATATTACTGTTTTTACTGTATTTTTGATCAAATAAATGCAGCCTTGGTAAGCATAAGTGACTCCTTTCAGAAATAAATATAAAATTTTGAGATGGCACTAATGAGGAATTTTCTTGGCATAATTGGGTCATTTCTTTAATTATTCATCAAGCCTAAATTATGCCCAATGTTTTATGAGAAAAAACAGTGGCCTGAGTTTATCAAGCAATTTTAATAAAATTTAAAAGTTTGGAAAAGATAAATGACAACACAGGTCAATGAAACTTCAGAACAATTGCCCTGGTTTCTACCACCACTAAGAAAAACACTATTCAAGCACCTATCCAAACACATGAGACGGTGTCCAACTCATAACTTCCCCTGGAGATGCTTCAAACTCAAGCAATTGTCCATGACCTCTCTGTGAGAGTCCTTTCAGGACAATCATGTAACATTTGAATGATTTTCAGTTAAATTTCCCACTAAGAGACTAGGTGGCACCTGCCTCACATTTGAACAAGATTGATGTGCTTTAATATAGCGCTGAACAGAGGAGTGTGCAGAGTGGCCCCTGTTACGGCTTCATCAGAATCATGAAGGTTGAAATCCTGGGAGGTTTTTACATGAGGAGACATGCCCATCTCCAGGCAGCCAGGCATGTGCTATGGAATCTTTAATAAAGAGCCAGCCGGCTGAATGCATAAAGTAGAGGAACATCAAACACTCTATAAAGGTTGACGGTGCTAGTTCCTGGAGTTCCTGCTTTTGTGCAGTTCTGCTGTATTTCTTCCTGGAGTGTACACTTGTCTACAATATGTCTTCGAGAACATGGCACTTTTAGGACAGGAAGATTACCTGCAAGCTCGAAAGTGTCTTGTTGAGGTCTTTTATTGAAAGTATCATCAGCTTTGAGTTTGCTTTTGATTATTTAGGCTCTGTTCCAAAAACCTACTAAGCTGCCTTTGAAACAGACTTTTTGAAATAGCCTTTGCATCTGTGCTCATGAAACCTTAAAATACTGCATACGCAGGCAGCACACTAGGTTTTGGAAGAGAGCCTTAAGGCCTGTTCACACTATGAACAATAAATATAAAGATAACTATATTAACATCCACACCAATGCATGGCAGCGTTGTTTATTATAAGCACATGCTGTAGTTGTGTCATCTGCCTCAAGGTCTTTAAAGCAGGATGGATTCCAATCTGATTGTTTGTTAATTTTGAAAATGGTGGTGTGGTGTGGACTCTATGCTTTTATATATAGAATGTATCTTTATATAAAACTGTATCTTTATAGTTATTGTTATAGTTATCGTCCTTGAACGGGCCTTTACTGTGTTAAAGGTTACACATGCACAATC
Source organism: Sinocyclocheilus rhinocerous (assembly GCF_001515625.1). Lineage (NCBI taxonomy): Eukaryota > Metazoa > Chordata > Actinopteri > Cypriniformes > Cyprinidae > Sinocyclocheilus > Sinocyclocheilus rhinocerous. The sequence continues at coordinate 610,208 of NW_015624541.1, read as the reverse complement.
AGACAAACACAAAAACTTACGTGATGACACAATTTACACAATTTATGTGAGTGGTCATTTGTAAATAATGGCAATAGCATCTATTTTTAGCAGAAGCAACTTAACCAACTTAACACCATTTACATAGTAAGAAAGAAACCATCTACTGCAACATGCATATGTTTTATTTACACATTACTGTTGATAAGTTTGGGGCCAGTAAGATTTAAACATATTTATTTAACAAGAATGCATTAAACTGATCAGAAGTGACAGTAAAGACATTTTATAATGTTACAAAAGATTCTTTTCATTTATCAAAAAATCTTGAAAAATGTATCACAGGTTCCACAAAAATATTAAGCAGCACAACTGTTTTCAACATAAGTGTAAGAAATGTTTATTAAGGCAAGAAAAATCATCTTATTATAATGATTTCTGAAGGACCATATGACACTGAAGACTGGAATAATGGCAGTTGAAACTTCAGTTTTTTCATCACTGGAATAAATGACATTTTAACATATATTAAAATAGAAACCAGTTATTTTAAACTGTAATAATATTTCACAATATTACTGTTTTTACTGTATTTTTGATCAAATAAATGCAGCCTTGGTAAGCATAAGTGACTCCTTTCAGAAATAAATATAAAATTTTGAGATGGCACTAATGAGGAATTTTCTTGGCATAATTGGGTCATTTCTTTAATTATTCATCAAGCCTAAATTATGCCCAATGTTTTATGAGAAAAAACAGTGGCCTGAGTTTATCAAGCAATTTTAATAAAATTTAAAAGTTTGGAAAAGATAAATGACAACACAGGTCAATGAAACTTCAGAACAATTGCCCTGGTTTCTACCACCACTAAGAAAAACACTATTCAAGCACCTATCCAAACACATGAGACGGTGTCCAACTCATAACTTCCCCTGGAGATGCTTCAAACTCAAGCAATTGTCCATGACCTCTCTGTGAGAGTCCTCTCAGGACAATCATGTAACATTTGAATGATTTTCAGTTAAATTTCCCACTAAGAGACTAGGTGGCACCTGCCTCACATTTGAACAAGATTGATGTGCTTTAATATAGCGCTGAACAGAGGAGTGTGCAGAGTGGCCCCTGTTACGGCTTCATCAGAATCATGAAGGTTGAAATCCTGGGAGGTTTTTACATGAGGAGACATGCCCATCTCCAGGCAGCCAGGCATGTGCTATGGAATCTTTAATAAAGAGCCAGCCGGCTGAATGCATAAAGTAGAGGAACATCAAACACTCTATAAAGGTTGACGGTGCTAGTTCCTGGAGTTCCTGCTTTTGTGCAGTTCTGCTGTATTTCTTCCTGGAGTGTACACTTGTCTACAATATGTCTTCGAGAACATGGCACTTTTAGGACAGGAAGATTACCTGCAAGCTCGAAAGTGTCTTGTTGAGGTCTTTTATTGAAAGTATCATCAGCTTTGAGTTTGCTTTTGATTATTTAGGCTCTGTTCCAAAAACCTACTAAGCTGCCTTTGAAACAGACTTTTTGAAATAGCCTTTGCATCTGTGCTCATGAAACCTTAAAATACTGCATACGCAGGCAGCACACTAGGTTTTGGAAGAGAGCCTTAAGGCCTGTTCACACTATGAACAATAAATATAAAGATAACTATATTAACATCCACACCAATGCATGGCAGCGTTGTTTATTATAAGCACATGCTGTAGTTGTGTCATCTGCCTCAAGGTCTTTAAAGCAGGATGGATTCCAATCTGATTGTTTGTTAATTTTGAAAATGGTGGTGTGGTGTGGACTCTATGCTTTTATATATAGAATGTATCTTTATATAAAACTGTATCTTTATAGTTATTGTTATAGTTATCGTCCTTGAACGGGCCTTTACTGTGTTAAAGGTTACACATGCACAATCAGACAAACACAAAAACTTACGTGATAATGAAGGTGGTGGTGAGTAACAGTGTGGTCAGCAGTCCTCTAAGGCAGTCCGCGTTCTTCCGCTGTCTCTGGTGCATTTCTCCTCCGCAGTTATCACAGCAGCGGCACAAACAAAAGAGAAGCCCCACCAGCGGCAGCAGCACGGTGAACAGCAGGCCCAGTGCCGTGCACACCACAAAACCAATCTCATAATAAATCACCTGCACACAACACAACGTTATACAGATTAGAAAATCTGAAATGATCAATAAATGCAAACAAATTGAGTTATCATTTGAGATGGTTTCCTTGAAGAAGTTTAAGTTCAGCAATGAAGTTCAGGCAAATAAATCTCAGTTAAGGCTTAATTTGCATCCAGGAAACCATCCAAGTTATACAGGTTTAAAGTTTAGGTTTAGTTCTATGGATAAAAAGAAGGAAGGAGAGCGATTATTTTAAAACTACAATTACACTTAATGAGCACTGCATGTACAGACATTAAAGGAATAGTTCACCCAAAAATGAAAATTAGCTGAAAATGTACTCACCCTCAGGCCTTCCAAGATGTAGATGAGATTGTTTCAAACAATATTATGGATAAAGGACTGGTATTTCAGCCAGAAGCAATGGTTTGAAGTTAAAAACATCTTAATGATGTATTTTTTTATTATTATAAACTTGCAGCTTTTCGCTTCACAAGATGCTGAAGTCTTGTGGATTATTGTAATGTTTTTATCAGCTATTTGAACTCTCATTCTGATGGCACCCATTCACTGCAGAGGATCCATTGGTGAACAAGTGATGTAATGCTAAATTTATCCAAATCTGTTCTGATGAAAAAACAAACTCATGTACATCATGATACATGGCCTGAGGGTGAGTACATTTTCAGCAATTTTTCATTTTTGGGATAACTATTTCTTTAAATTATCACCAACCATTTAAAAAAAAAAAAAAAGTAACGCTAAGGTATTTTTAAATGA
>NW_015624541.1:575308-607143 GCF_001515625.1 Sinocyclocheilus rhinocerous | reverse complement strand
CCAACCATAAAAAAAAAAAAAAGTAACACTAAGGTATTTTTAAATGAGCTACTATATTTTCACAGTTTATATTTTTTTCTAAAAATGCAACAATACATGGAAGCTTTTGCACTCTTTTTCAAGTAAAGCAAATATTCTTGTCTCCAAATCCTTCCATTAGAGGGCTTTTGAAGTGAGGGAAATTAAACCATGCTCTGCAAAATTTCCATGTCGTATGTAACATGATGGAATAATGTTAAACACTTTTTCCATATGATGCCACTGAATCCATTTGCACACGTCCCGTGGCATTATGGACAATTCTGAATGAGCTGGGCTGTGGATAAGCTTAATCTGCTGAATAAACCAGAGGCTTTGTCTGTCACCAAATACCCTCGCTTCTCCTCAAGGGTTGAGCCTTTCCATACTTAAAATTCTCTAAAGGTGGTTTTAAAAGCTCATTTCCCCTCACGCCTCTGTGAGTAAGAACTGAGTATTTTTGGAAATGACACAAAAGCTTAGCAGCTAAGACTATCATGGGGGACTTCACACATAGGCTATAGCATAACACTTAGGTCATGAGGTTATTGACCATTCTACTATGAACGGTCATTCCCTCTCACTGACCATCTGATGATGTGCTTCTCTCGTATCAGCATATTAAAGCTTTAGACGGGTTCATCTAGAGATGACATCATCCCTGTTAGTGTAGTCACACTCCTCTTACTGGGTCATGGCTGAGCTAAAAATTACAGACAGCTTAAGATGAGGAAATTTGTGTATCTGTGATCATCTTACCAATTACAGAGATGAAAGTGAAATGTAATACCTGCGATTTTAATATAGGATGGACAAGAAAAAAGTTAAATGAACATACTCGCAGTAATAAAAGTAATAAACGTAAAAATACAGGACAATGTAAGATTACTAGGGTCATTTTCTCAGGAGAAATATCTGAGAAGCAGCAAACCTAAACCTCTCCATGTAATCGCATTGCTGTCTAGGAGAAACAACAGAAATATTAAAGCTCTCTAATTATTTTTTTCTTTCTTTCTTTTTGCTATTAATAAATAGCAAAAGCCCTGAAAGGCTACGTTCACACTGTCAGTTTTTGGGATTGACAACCGCATTTACTTACAGGTGAGAGTCTCGAAATGTCCCGTTCACACAGAAACTTACAGTAGCGTCACAAATACCGTCTGTGACCACGTTCACACAGCAGCAGATTACGGTTATCAGTCCTGGATTTCAGTCCTTAATACGGTTACATTCACACACAGTACGGTTATTTACGGGAGTGACAACCTCATTCTATAACCGAACACACACCCGGAAATTTCAGGACTCACAACAGTATTCTCGAAAACCCGCGCAATAGTTGTCCGTCATTTCATATAGTGCAAGAGAGCTGCTCTGCGATGCACAAATGCGTGTCTACCGTCTGTGTGGTTTCGGTAACTTACAGAGACGCAGATATGAGCTGTGTGTCATCTGAAGGTTTAGATCCAGTCAACTTCAGCACCGGTGGAGAAGAACAGTGACTGAATCTAAAACCTTTAGATGACACACAGCTCATATCTGCATCTCTGTAAGTTACCGAAACCACATGAAAACCTGCAACACACAGTAGACACGTGTTTGAGCAGCAGAGCGGCTCTCTCTCGCACTGAATGACGAGACAGACAACTAGTTGTCCAAACCGGTTGCATTTCACACAGTGCGTGTTTTCAGAGAATGCAGTTGTGAGTCCTGAAAATTTGCGGGTGTGAGTTCGGTTACAGAATGCGGTTGTCACGCCTGAAAATAACCGTACTGTGAATGAACGTAACCATATTAAGGACTCAAATACAGGACTGACAACCGTATTCTGCTGCTGTGTGAAAGTGGCAAAAAAGTGTAATAATTTCAGTATGTTAAAAAATCTATTAATTTGAAATATACTGCCATTTTTAAATCAGTCTAATGTTTCTAAGCGTTCCACATGGATGACACAACCACGGTCAAGATTAGACTGAAACAGACATGTGAACAGAATGAGTGCAGGGCTGGGCTTTGTAAGGGTTAGGTGTAACTAAGGAATGAGGGTGGTGAGACTTGGGTCTGGTTTGGCCCTTGACACTGCTAGCAGGACACACACATTACCTGTAGCGTCAGAACAATGTTTTCTGGCTGGGAGGCGCCAGATGATGATGTGCATGCAGATCAGCAAAAAAAAACAAAACAAAACAAAACAGAACAGATGGTAAGCAAAATCAAATAAACAGTCAAACAAATGGCAAATAAAATCACTTAAGAACTAGAAAGAACACTCCCATCTGTAATGGGAACCAGACCCATCTTAACAGACCCAGAGATCGAGTGAATCATGGATTTGGCCGACAGTCACATCCATATCCATCTCTCCATATTCTTAAGTGTTACAAGAGCAGAGCATAATAAAACTGAAAAGAATGAGTGAATATGATTACAGACTGATATTTGGCCATTTTGTAATTATCGTTATTCAGCCTTGTGAAATTGTATTAAATTCTCATTTAAATTAAGCTTAAATTACTAAATTAAGTGATGATCCTTTAATATAAAAATATACAAAAATAAATTTAATCTATATGTATTGCATATATAGTTTGTAGTTGGCAATTGTGAGAAGTCTCTTATATTCACCAATGCTGTCTTTTTTAAAATAAAAAATAGAGTAAAACATTAATATTGTGAAATATTAAAATAACTGTTTTCTATTTTAATATAGTTGAAGATGTAATTTATTCATGTGATGGCAAAGCTGAATTTTCATTCTAACATGCAGATTTGGTGCTCAAGAAACATGTCTTACTATTATTACATTTGAGAACAGTAGTGCTGCTGGATGAACAGAGCATTTTTTTTTGGAAAAAAACTTTTTTTATGTAAAAGTTTTAAATGTCACTTTTGATCATATAATGTGCCCTTGCTCAATAAAAGTATTAATTTCTTTCAATAATATAATATAATATAATATAGGGCTGTTTGCTGAGAACTATATATAATAATGATAAATTGAGGTGGCTGTGCATCTCTGAACTCACATTTCCTCTCACCATCACAAGAAATGTCGGTGAAACTGATTCATTAAGTTTTGCCCCATATGTTTGTTTGTTCCCAGGAGTAAGATGCTAAAACTTCAAAGCAAGAGCTGTTGTTTAATTAAACTCTGTTACTAAAAAGCAACAAATAGTTTCTTCCTCTGTTTACTACATGCTATAATGCCAAAAGCAATTAACAGCTCTTCCAGAATAAACGCAATAATAGGGCAAGGCTCTCTCCTTGGCTTTCAAATGCAATTAAAATATTGTTTCATAATAGATGCACTGAGACAATGTCCCTTCAACTTAACTGCGGTGGCGGAGCACGTAATAGCATGGAGGTTCAGGTAGGCACAGTTACATGCACTTACCTTCTGGTACTCGGATTGTATGGCTCCGAATTTATCCTTTGCCACTCTAATGACGAGATCTGCAATGACAAGAGAGAAAACCAAGTCAGCATGCTGCGGCCTCTTACAGTGCCGCCACGTCAGAACAGGTTACGTAATGTTATTCAACATCCAGCTGAAAAAAAACAACAACGTGTCCACTGTGGATGAGTGTAAACCTTCAGTACGGGTTCATCAGAGTGTTTATCCCCCAGCTGCCTCCATTATGAAAGTGACGTGACATGTGGCCAAGTATGGTGACCCATACTCGGAATTAGTGCTCTGCATTTAACCCATCACACACAGCAGTGAACACACACACCGTGAACACACACCAGGAGCAGTGGGCAGCCATTTTTTTGCTGCGGCGCCCGGGGAGCAGTTGGGGGTTCGGTGCCTTGCTCAAGGGCCCCTCAGTCGTGGTATTGAAGGTGGGAGAGAGCGCTGTACTCCCCCCACCCACAATCCCTGCCGGTACGAGACTCGAACCCGCAACCTTTGGGTTACGAGACCGACTCTCTAACCATTAGCCCACGACTTCCCCTCAATTATCACAATTACCACAATCTTCAGAGAAAATATTAGCTATCTTCATACAAACAGACATCACAAAGTTTCCTTGGGGAGTGTCTGAGCAACATTTAGCTTGGTATGTGAGGTTTTGTATGACTGTGCTGCTGATTAAAGTTGCATTATAATGCATTGAACATAAGATTTGGATTACGAGCCATGACAAATCATATGCACATTATTAGAATAGCAATAGAAAAGGAAGAAGTGCTCTGTTACATAAAAATTTCTTGTAAAATTTGTACTTGTAAAATATGAAATTATATCGCTCAATATAGCAACTGAAAAAAAATAAAAAATTCCAAGATGGTCACCAAGTGAACTGACTTGGCTTAAAGGGACAGTTCACCCAAAAATGAAAATTCTGTCATCATCTAGTCACTCTTGTGTTGTTCCAAACCTGTATGAGTTTCTTTCTTCTGTTGAACACAAAAGGAGATATTTTAAAGAATGTTGGTAACAAAACAGTTGCCGGTAGCCATTGACTTTCCATATGGAAGTCAACATCATCAACATCATCAACTCACAAACCCCTGCAGTTCCCTCACAAACCCCAGTTTGGGAAAACCTGCCTTAAAGGGACTTTGGTTTAACTCCGAATTTAAGCTGCTCCAGAGTATCTTCACAGAAATCTACTCTCTGTAGATCCTGAAGCTTCAGGTTTTCCATTCCCATAGCACCACAGTCTAATAGCCCCCAACATATAACATACAAATCACCTAGATACAACATCACAAACAACAGGTGCAGTGATGGCAAACATCCCAACACTCTGAAGGAACAGCCTCCTGTCCTACAGCTCATCACCAAAACAGAGGAAATATGTCTTTCACATCCCATCATAAATAAAATAGCAGAATATCAACAACGCAATGTGAATGTGATTTAATATTTTAATGATAGTGTAACTAAATTGACCCTATAAAAGAATGACTAAATACATTTGAATATTTTTTGTCTTTGTAATCTGTCATGAAAATGCAATAATATATGGAGCCTCTTCTTATTTTACAGACATTCCTCTCAAACAACCTGTCATATAGAGATCGCTTCCTCTTACCATCCATCCAGTCAATTCCCTATGAATTACATTAAGTCCCATCCTACAATTTTTACTCATTAAATGTCCTGTTTCAATCAGAAATGTCACATTTGAAGTAGGCCACATTTCTGTTAAAAGTCTCAAAATCCAGTATTAGATTGAGTTGAAAACATCATCGCGGATCATTTAGTTGTTGAAAATAGTGATTCTGAGTTACCAGAACTTGCGTGTAAGTTTACAATGCTAAATAAACCTTTGTTATTACAAATTATTATTCTTATTTCACTTTACTTGGTTTTTTCAAGGCAATCGGTTTGCATGCTTTTTTTAAGTAAGGTTTACTAATTGGAATTTACAGTGTATCAGCGGATCATATCAGCGGATCATATCAGCGGATCATATGTGGCCATGAAAAAACATCACCAGTCACTGCATTAGCCCTGTCTAGCTATATTTTGCTGGTCTCTATAAGTCCCTGGTTAATTAGCATGACCTTAATTCAAGGAAATACGCCTTCATTTAAATCCCTCCTTCATTTAAAGCCTTACTTTTGCATCATATCCAACAATGAGAAATTAATTATACAGGAATGAATGACTTTCTCAAAGAAATTTGCAACTTACTAATAAGTTACTCCCAGTCATCATGTCCAACTTTTTTCCCCCTTGTAATACCCCATGAAATCACTTGATCTTTCTTGTTTTGAGTCAAGTCAAGTCACCTTTATTTATATAGTGCTTTATATAATACAGATTGTGTCAAAGCAGCTTTACAGTGTTAAACAGGAAAAATGTGTGCTGATAATGCAAGAGGACATTAAAACAGAAAACTGTCAGTTTATCAAAGTTCATTGTTGATTCAGTGATGTCATCGTCCAGCTCAGTTCAATTCTCTTCCAATAGTGTACGTGCAGTCAAGTCAACAAATTTGACATATTTCAAATGGAAACCATTAGCCATAATTATAGCTAAAGTGAAGTGAAGTGACGTGTGGCCAAGTATGATGTCCCATACTCGGAATTTGTGCTCTGCATTTAACCCATCTAAGTGCACACACAGATCAATGAGTAGTGAACACACACACCCGGAGCAGTGGGCAGCCATTTTTTGCTGCAGCACCTGGGGAGCAGTTGGGGGTTCAGTCAGTGACTTGCTCAAGGGTCTCACCTCAGTCGTTGTATTGAGGGTGGAAGAGAGCGCTGGTCATTCCCCTACCTACAATCCCTGCCAGTACCGAGACTGGAACTTAAATTTGTCTACAACCAAAATGTACTTCATTATTGCCACATTCACGCAGCAGCAGAATACGGTTGTCAGTCCTGTATTTGAGTACATAATACAGTTACGTTCACACACACCGTACGGTTATTTATGAGTGACAACCGCATTCTATAACCAAACTCACACCCGCAAATTTCCAGGACGTTTCGAGACTCACACCTCTAAGTAAATGCGGTTGTCAGTCCAAAAAAAGGAAAGTGTGAACGTATACCCTATTTTATGCTGGTCAAGGTGCAGTGATGGCAAACATCCCAACACTCTGAAGGAACAGCCTCCTGTCCTACAGCTCATCACCAAAACAGAGGAAATATGTCTTTCACATCCCATCATAAATAAAATAGCAGAATATCAACAACGCAATGTGAATGTGATTTAATATTTTAATGATAGTGTAACTAAATTGACCCTATAATAAAGTTCAGAGAGAGTTCAGTGGTCTGTGGGCAGATTGGATTGTGGGTAAGGAATCAGTGGGGCATAGTCCACCAGCTGTCTCTTCCAGAAAACTCAAATTCTCAGCAAAAAAGAAAGGACAAAAAGGATGAGCAGAGCAAGAGGAGAAAATGAAGATCAGCGTGGTGAGCTGAAAAAGGAGGAGTGGAGAGGAGAGAGATGAGTTGATAAAAAAAAAAGAGAGGCAAGGGATTGAAGCATGTCTCTTCTTATCCTTCACCGATCGATTGGGGCTGTAGTTTGCCTTTAATACACTCACATGTAAACGCACAAGCACATACACATACACATTCAGAAATATACAGAAGCATATACTTTATCCAGCCACTGTCTGAAAACACCCTACAATCTTTTGCATTTCCAAATGCTACCCAACAGGCCAGCTGACTTCTTAGGGTGTGCTCACACTGACAGCGATTTGGAGTGACAAAACAACTGGAAGTAATTTATTTTCAATAAGAGATGGCGATTTGAGGTGACATGACCGGCAGACACCGTTGGGGATTCGAGAAGGTTAAGCAGAGTTCAAATTTATGTGATGCAGCGACTACCAATGCATTTAAACGTTCATTTATAGTCAGACTGAATCAGTAATTCATATTTTAAAATGTCAAGTAAATGTTTTAGTACAAATTATAATCAAGATAATAGATAACCATCTGAATAGTTACTTTTAAGTGGAAACTCTTTACCTCGTCTACCCTCCATCCATCCCACCCGTAGCGGCACTCAGACAATGCCCAGAAACTTTATAAAGGCTAAACAAACTGTGCTGGCAGTTTCTCAGGCCCGATCTATTTTCTCATGGTCCTCAGAGTACCTCTTCTCATTTCTCTCTCTCTGACCTGGTTTGATTGGCTGTGCTTCCATTCATCTATCAGGAAGTAAACAAACTCCAGGGCTCAGTGGTAAACAAAAGAGGGGCCAAAGGTGCTGAGTGACTCAAAATACCAGTGCAGAGACACACACCTCAGTGGACACGGCTACTCACTTCATTTCTTGGGGGTTACTTGTGGTACCTTGAGGTGATGACATAAGCTGAGGTTTTTATACGTTATTTTTTTTTTTAGAGAGAGAAATTAATACTTTTATTTAGCAAGGACACATTAAAAACACATTTATAATGTTTCAAAAAGTTGCTGTTTCAAATAAATGCTCGTATTCGTCAAAGAATTCTGAAAAATGTAATATGGTTTCCACAAAAATATCAAGTAGCGCAACTGTTTTCAACATTGATAATGATAAGAAATGTTTCTTGAGCCACAAATCAGCATATTAGAATGATTTCTGAAGGATCACGTGACTCTGCTCTTAATGAAGATGTAAATCATACATTAAATGATGTAAATCATACAAGCATATTAGAATGATTTCTGAAGGATCACGTGACTCTGCTCTTAATGAAGATGTAAATCATATGATCTATATGATCATATGACAAATCTACGGTGGCTGAGAGAGCTCAAGGCGCTGCAAATGAAAAAAACACATGCAAACAGAGCTGTCAAACTGATGAAGATGTTTTCTTAATTTGCTGGTGTTTTTTCTATTTGCATGTTTTTTCTGAACTTGCAGCGTGTTGAGCTCTCTAAGCCACCGTACAAATCATTGTACAAAAGTGTCCTTTGATCTGGAAAACACCTGCAAATTAAGAAAACATCTTCATCAATTTGACAACACACGCACTGCAAATGCTCACAACACAACCAAATAAAGAAACACGCTACAAAAACAGAAACGCACTGCAAACACAACCAAATGAAGATGTTTTCTTAATTTGCTGGTGTTTTTTCTATTTGCATGTGTTTTCTGAACTTGCAGCGTGTTGAGCTCTCTAAGCCATCGTACAAATCATTGTACAAAAGTGTCCTTTGATCTGGTTCTGGGTAGCAGAAAGTTACTGTAGAGGGTTGCTCTAAATGTGGCTTTGTTAGTGATCTACATTCGATTTACATGTGGTAAATGATGAACATCTGATTGTGTCTTTGCATGTCAATGTGGGTTTGTTCATCCAATGGCATCATGCAATGATCACCACAGGCCTTGTGTGCTGACATAAATTTCTACACATCATCGTCATGTTTACTAAGCTATAATCAAGATGTTTGCTTCACGTTAATAGCCCCATTCCTCTCCCTCTCTGTTATGCTGGTTTACATTCTTTAGCAAGCAGTGGTGTATAGCAGTGGGTTTCATTTTTTGTCACGTTCCCCATTGAAACCTTTGCCAGTATTTTTGTCAGTAGGCCTGCATTGTTCTCTCATGTTTTTCTGTAAAAAAACGTAATAATTTGAATTAAATCATTATTGATTTAAATGGCATACAAAATGGCATTTCAAATATATGAAAAATATATAATAGAATATAATAATACATTCTAAAAAATATAACACTTTTTTTTTCATCAAATGGATTGCAAAGGCAGATATATAAGTAATAAAAGAATGGTTATTGGTAAATATCAACTTAAAAACAAACATAAAAGTGTCATAAAAAATAGCTATATGACTTTTTTGAGTTATTCTTTACATAAGTGCAGCATAGTAAGTGCACTAAACATCATATAAGGAGGAGAAGAAACAATGCACATGCTTCATTGGATTTTGCGTGCATCTTCAACACAGCTGATTTGAATATAAGGAAGTGCAGCCCACACTTTGAGAACCACTTCATTATAGATCAATTTGTGTCCTGAATAAAATAGGGCACCTTGTGGTACATCACATAAATGTGTATTAATTCTAGTCTTGTAATAGTAAGCGTCACGTTCTTTCATCAGGGCAAAGTTTTCTTTGATGCTGCCATTTTGTCTCGTTCCTCCTCTCATCCTCTCAGCAGGATGCACTCTCACACCCACGACTATGCTTTTCAGATGTTTCTTGGCTAGTTCAGAAGAGAGAAAGAGATTTCCTCAGATGTATGCTACTTTTTTTTTTTAAGTAAAAAAACCCAACCGTATCTTCATAAATATTTCATCATGAGATCTCCCCAAGGTGACTATGGAGATAAGCAGCCTTGAATACATTTGTAAGCCTCACCTCACATTATCATGGCATGCCAGAGACGTGAAACTATCTAAAATCTCTTTTTACATCTCATCAGTTAGACCTTTAGACTAACACCTGCCAAGAGAAAGAAAGTGATTACAAATGCCCTTTCGGGGCATAAGTCTTCTTAAATGTGCTATGAAATAGCTGAAATGATGGAATGAATGATATGTTAGCAGGCTACAGCAATAAAGTTCAATCTGATGCCAGGAACATGCTGAAAATTTTATATGCTAGCTCTGCTAATGTTTAAATTATTATCTAGCTGAAAGCAGTTGGCTAAATAATAAACCCTCTTACTGGCAGACTGTCAGTTTTTCTCTGTGCATTTGAATAGCAATCATTAAACATTTTCAATTGAATTTAATTGAGGAGTCACTGTAAAGATACCCATGCAAGTTAAGGTGACCATAACATCCTCCAATTTTCCATCTAGGCAACAGGCATTCATGAACATCTGTCTTAAAGGGATAGTTCACCAAAAAATGGAAATTACCCCATGATTTACTCACTCTCAAGCCAGGTGTATATGACTTTCTTATTTCAGACGGATACAATCGGAGTTTTATCAAAAAACGTCCTGGCTCTTCTAAGCTTTATAATGGTAGTGAATGGTGGTTGAGATTTTGAAGCAAAATAAAGTGCATCCATCCATCATAAAAAGTGTCCCACACGGCTCCGGTGGGTTAATTAAGGCCTTCTGAAGTGAATCGATGAGTTTGTGTAAGAAAAATATCCATACTTAAAACTTTATAAACTGTAATCTCTAGCTTCTGCTAACTGTCATACGAGCGCACACGAGAGAGTGGCGTTTCAGCGGATGACGTAGCACGTAGGCGTAATGTAAGCTCTGGTGAGAAGTGATGTTCGCGGAAGCACAGAAGAGAGAGCAAAACACTGGTCACAACTTAGAAGTACAAAACGAGGATTTCGTCAGAGGATTTCGATATAAGCCAAGAGGAGCCTGGTTTTCCTTTGCTGCAAACAAAACTTGGTTCTCGCCAGACTAGCATATTCTCAACGGAACTTACACTACACCCACGTCCTACGTCATCCACTGGAATGCCACTCGCTCGTGAATGCGAGTATGACAGTTAGCAGATCTCAAAATCTCGACCACCATTCACTTCCATTATGAAACTTGGAAGAGCCAGGACATTTTTTATGCCAAGTGTAAATGGGCCTAAACAGTCATGCTCTAATCTCAATGGCTGTGTCTGTAAACATTAATTTGGTTTGATGTCATTGGTTCTGATACATTATTATGGCGTGGCAAGTTTGAAATAGATGACTTCAGAAGATGTATGATTTGAAATATGACATACAAACCATATGGACTCCTTTTATGATACTATAAAGTAAATAACGTGGTAGTTATGACATGATACAGTAAATGATGCCAACATTTCCTTTGTGTATATAAAATGTTCTTTAAATAAAAAGCTGCAGCAATACAAACTCCTGCTTCTATTCGTCACAGTTTACACTACCATTCAAAAAATGTAAGTCAGTAAGAAGTCTGTTATGCTCACCAAGGATGCATTTATTTAATAAAACATAAAGATTTTGAACTATTATTACAAATTAAAGTAACTGCTTTCTATTTTTATATGTTAAAATGTTGTTTATTCCTATGTACAATTTGTTAATTTTTTTCAGGATTTTTGGAACAGAAATATTTTGTAACATTATAGGCTACATGTCATTACTGTCACTTATGATAAATTTAATGTGTCCTTGCTCAATAAAAGCATTAATTTCTTTAAAAATATCTTACTGACCAAACCTCTGACAACTGTTTTTTAATACTTTTGAATATTTTCTATATATTCAGAATAATTTCTGATTATTTTACACATTTTGTAATTACAAACACGACATTTATTCCTGTGGAAGACAAAATGGAGAAGTAAAAGAATAATTTTAGAATGGATTGATTAGTCAACGCTAAGAATGTCCCAAATGTCTGCTAAGTCACCAAAGATTCCTGAGAGGCATTACTATTATTACAAGGTTTACAGCCCTAGCAGACATCCAAGAGAACTGCATGAATAAGAGGATTATACGGCAAAAAAATGTAGAGATATACATTTCCAAGGGCATTCTACATTTTGCTCTTGTATCCTGTTTAAAGCTCCAAAAGCCTCAGGGAGATGCGCAGAGACCTAGTACTGCCAGACGTCTCTTCCAAACAAAGTTATCGGTGCTCAGCAACCAGACTGAGGCATAGAAGCTGCATGGCTAAACATGCTGTAAGAACTATATTAAAACATGACGGTGGAGAGACTCTGTTCAACATGCCAAAGTTCATTAAAAATTTCACTAAAAGAGTCTGCCCTTTCTGAATGACATCTTTCTGAATTTTGAGACCTCATAAAATGTATCAAATTGAAGAAAAATACTACTTATTGGAATTTTAAATTAAATAAACGTTTCTGATATATACAATACATACAAAAAGTGATCATATAACACACACTATCATTCATGTAAGGGAAACAGGTCAATTTATCTATTCGGCTCCTCGTGTTTCAACCATGTTCTTGATCGAATCTTAAATTGTCTGATTCGGTCTGATACCCTACATTCAAAAGTTCTTTTTTTTAATTTTTTTTAAAGAATTGATTATGTCTATTAAACTGATGCATTAAATTGATCAAAAGTGACAGTAAAGATATTTATGTTAAAAAAGATTTTTGTTTTTTAAAACAGCTGTTAGTTTGAACTTTCTATTCATCAAAGAAACCTGAAAAAAATGTATCACAGTTTCCACAAAAAATATTAAGCAGCAATATTACGTTTTCAACAGTGCTAATAATAATAATAGTTTATTGAGCAGCAAATCAGCATATCAATGATTTCTGAAGGATCACGTGACACTGAAGACTAATGGCTTCTGAAAATTCAGCTTTGCATAATAGGAATAAATTATATTTTAAAAGATATTAAAATACAAAACAGTTATTTAACATTTCACAATATTACTGTTTATAATCAAATAAAAGACCTCTTTCAAAAACATTAAAAAAATCTTACCAACCCCAAGCATTGAATTCACTTATTCATATAATGCCAAGTTGCAAGCAGTAAGTCTCAATGTTTAAGATTGAGTTAAAAAAATAATCTGAGGCTTTCTTTCACACAGTCGACACTTATCATAAATGCATCATCGATTCCGGTCCACATAGTGTTCACAATATATAAAGTGACAACTGCATTCAACAACCTAATTCACTCTTTTAAAATTCATCTTTTGAAATTTTATCCTCACAATGTTTACAGAACCAAACTGAACAACTACTTTTTACGCAGTGTTATAATTACCACAATGACTATCAACCGACACTCTCTTTTGGACGCTGACAGCTCATTTGAGACGCCGGTCTTTCTTCTCTTTGAGGTACTTGCAGTGAAAGCAAATTGCAGAGATGGAGGTACATGTCTTGTCTCATTTGAAAATTCTGATATGGTCTGTCTCACTCGATCACAGTTGCTTCCACCTGAGCCCTTCGGTGTAGAGGTAACCTATATATTACGGTGGAGTGAGTGTACAGAAGCTTACACAAAATGGTTATAAAAAACAGTGGTTTATTAAAAATGCTCTAATTTGGATAATTCACAAGTTGCTAATATTAGTTTGGTCAACCACAGCTAAGACCAGTGGAAGTGAATTCTACCATTTTATTTTCAGATACAGTTTTTTTAGCCAATCACTCTGGAGTCACCGAAATCTTATATCATGACTCCACTGATTGGCCGATGGCACCATAAGAACAAGCTCAATCCCAAACCCTTCACTAGTGGTGACAATCCTGAACTGTGACACGTAAACATCTGCCATTAGTGACCCCATTATGTGAAAATATTCAGTTGCAACTTAGTGACATTAGCCTGAGGTTTTTCAAACTTGTAGCTTTCACACAGAGAAGAGGATCAGATGCGTTCAGAATATTCACAAGGCTTCAGAATCCCTCGAGACGTCTGCTTTCTATTTAACATGAGTGAACGAGCGTGTCACTTGTCACCACCCTAATGCTATGAAGCCAGTGTTCATGACTTTTCTCATCTACTCCCTAGTGCCTGGTTAAAGTCCCAGAGGGTTACAATCTGTATCTGAACATTAACAATAACAATCTGTTCAAGCACA
Organism: Sinocyclocheilus rhinocerous; assembly: GCF_001515625.1. Taxonomy (NCBI): domain Eukaryota; kingdom Metazoa; phylum Chordata; class Actinopteri; order Cypriniformes; family Cyprinidae; genus Sinocyclocheilus; species Sinocyclocheilus rhinocerous. The sequence goes on along the minus strand of NW_015624541.1, from coordinate 593,174 downwards.
CATAAAGCAAAAAGGATCCTCTGTAACCAAGGAACCAGTTACCAAGGAGAAGGGAACCCAGAGAAAGACAGTAAGAGGAAAGAATAAAAAGGACGAGGAAGAAGTGGAGGAGGAAAAAAAAACTAATATAAAAAAGAACGTGGGGTGGTACAAAAAGTACAGTTCTCTCTTTCAGGCCTAGTATTAATAAAAACGGCATTAAATGCATGAGTTCAAGCTGCAGTTGGAAACCACACCAATCTCTTCACAGCATATACAGGCTTAGACTGTAACTGAGGGGGATATGAACAGCAATTTGAGTTGCCCTGTATTCTGATACTGACTAAGGAAGGTGATTTTTTTGTGTGAATGTGAAAGAAGCATTTACATATCCTCACATTATCACTCCTTTGTCAGTTGTAAAGGTAACAATATGTTCTCTGTGAACAAAATAAAGCCTTTCACAAACATACAACACACACACACACACAGTGCTCTACCAAAAGTCAGCCAAAATTAAACATATGAATAATCAGAATAAAGTATGCATGATATATCGGTATCATTTCGGTTATCAGCCAGTATTGGATTTTTTTTTTTTTACTTACTGGCGATACTGTATATTTAGTTATTTCTGCTCATTTCTAATATGTTTACATTTCAGTTACCTTTGCTTTTATTCTCTAAAAACACTAATAATTTACTGTTGCATGTAATGTTTAGCATATCTTGAAATATAATTTTTTCATACTGTACATTACAATGTGATTGTTCACTGATACAAATGGTGTAGAAACAATTTTCACTCAGAAATTGCTAGTAAATTTCACAAATATTTACAAAGGAATGGCAAGTAACACACTGAATTAAACATGAAATTTTGAAGTAGAAAGAATGAAATTTGCTTGTATTTTCTTGTAAAACGTACTCTAATAACCTTTGATTTATTCACCAATTCCAAAATTCATTTCAAGTGTTTATTATGAAATTATTTAGATAAAATATTATAGAATTTTAAAAGCTGCCATTTATCGGTTATCAACCATCATGAAACAGAAAATTCATTATTGGCTTACTGTTATCAGCCAGAATTTTAATATCAGTGCATCCCTAATCACAGTGACAGTAGAAGGGAATAAACCTATACACTGATGACTGGAATGACTAAGTTAATCCACTTAACTTCCTTGTGTGTGCTCCATTTCTTACTGCAACATGTATCATGCTTGTTTACATCTAGACAGAAACACTTTTTAATCCCCCAGGAGAACTTGAGATCTTGAGACTGGTTTGAACCCAGGTGCCACTTCCTTGTTGTTTATTGTTCTTTTTTTCTTTTCTTATTTAAAAAAATCTTGGTCACTTTGAGATAGTAGGGAAAAATGTGTTTAACATACCTACTGTAGATCGGCGTTTACGAGTCCATCTGTTTAAATCTGTAAGGAGATTCGCACATTTCTGATGACATTGCTAAACTGGGCACTTGTCTCTTGGTTCATAGATGAATATGTTCCAAAAGCAAAAAATCAAATATGATTATTTTTGTACACTCTCCATATCAAAATCCTAAAGTGGATTGTGATGTTTTCCATCAGCTTGATTTGTTTGAAAAAAAAACAAAAAACAAAAGAAAAAACAAGAGAATGATCTCCCTAGTCAACATGCTCTAGACCTGAGTCATAATCAGGAATCGGATTGTTCTGCCCCCATTAAGTATCATATAATTAGGTCTTAAACACTCAGTGAAATTGCTTGACAAGTGTAATTTTCTTTACTTTGTTAACGTATTCCCGTAGCAATATAATACTGGTCAATTGCAGTGCAGAAGTGTTAAATTGCTAAGACAGCGATCAAAACTCTCTCTCTATGGACACACAGAATCAGGTAAATACACAATCCCTGCTTAATTTCAGCTTACTGATCATGGCAAAGCTGATATAAAGATAAATAAGGGTCATAAAAAGTGATACTGATTAATACTGATTAGTTTGTGTGTGTCTGTCTGACTTTGTGTGTCCACAGTGGCTTTCTCTGATCTACTTTGGAATTAATAATTGCACATTTCTATAATTAAAATCACTCATTAAATAAAACGCTCATTAAAGAAACAGCAAGAACAGAACACAAAATGCTAGTCAGGCATATTGATTCTAATAAACATTCATGAATCACAAATTGTTGTTGTGTAAACTTTCAAAATGTGTAAAAAAATGTTTAAATAGCATAAAAAAATAATTTAAAAAAAATCAAAATGAAGAGTGAAATTCTACTGACATATACATCTGAAACTTCCTCAAGGCAATAAATGCTGCAAAGAGGCTAATTTCAGCTGGGAAATGCTAGAAAGTCATGTGACATCACAATCATGTGCAATCTCCCTCTTGCGCTGTGAATTTATGGTAAGCAGATATGCCAGGGCATAAATTTTTATGAGGAAACATCCGCATCTGTAGAATTTGTACATTATCCTCTAATACATGCTCTTAACTACAGCCCACATGGGATGAATGCTTGAAGCAGTGCTAAATTAGATCAAAGTTAAAGGAAGAGATGAATGTGTGAGTGAATGTATGACCCTGCCTGTGAAAACCCAGCGTGTCATTTTTTTGTGATTTACTTTCTACATAAAATCATCCTTCATAAAGATGTAGAACATTCTGTGAAAATATAACCTTTATATATTTAATATTGACTGAGTAAGGCCATGTCAAAGATTTAAATCATAGTGAAATTAATGGTTGAAATCAAACTTTGATGCTTATTATCTCATAATTAGATTTCGAGACTTTAGCCTGGATTTCACAGACAGGGTCACATATATGAATTCAGATTGTATGTGTGTGGGCCAAGTTTTGCAAACAAAACCAGCCTAAAAAAAGAGAGTAAAACCTGAAATCACCTGCATTTTGGTAAACAGCTTGACCATTCAAAAGTTTGGGGTCAGTTCTTTAAAAAAATTAATTAATACTTTTATTCAACAAGGACACATTAAACTGATCAAAACTGACAGTTCAATGTACACTTATAATGCAACAAAAGATTTCTATTTCATATAAATGCTGTTTATTTGAACTATCTATTCATCAAATTCTGAAAAGACTCAGAAATTCATTATATTTAAAACACCAAAATTCTGATTAAAATCAGAATTTGATTGAATTCCAATTATGTGACCATATAAAATCTTTGTCCTGCTTCTGCGGTTTTCAACTGATTTTCTAAATAAGGAAATTTACTATTTCTATCTGCCAAACAAATAGCCAAACTACATGAGTCATATGTGACAGATGCAAGAAATGAGGAGGAGTCGCATTACCTACATTGAAGAAGAATCTCTAAAATTACAGTAAGAGAACAGTGAATATCAAATTTCTCTTATTATTCTCTCTTATTTCCTTATTTCACATCCTCTTTTGTATCTCTCCTCTTTTTAGATCACCTTTGCTCATTTGATCTTTTCTTCATTATTACTGCACACCAGTATCGCTCCCATGTATAATCTATATAATCCTATCAGCCATCTCACTCTGCCCATAAAGGACTGCTCTGGATTTTCCAGAAGTCCCAGTGACGTACCTCGGAGTAGAGCCACATTCTCCTCTTTTCCCAGTTGGGAAGCCCTCTCACCCTTTCAACAGCCTGGCAACTCCCCGACCTCATGCCTGTGACATTCTAGTGTTACCTGGAAATGTCACAGTATGCTTACTTTCTGTTAACCAGTTACCCAAGGCCACTTGCAAACGTCACCTCATAAGCAGGCCCGGATTAAGAACACATAGGGAAGAGAACAGTGAATATCAAATTTCTCTTATTATTCTCTCTTATTTCCTTATTTCACATCCTCTTTTGTATCTCTCCTCTTTTTAGATCACCTTTGCTCATTTGATCTTTTCTTCATTATTACTGCACACCAGTATCGCTCCCATGTATAATCTATATAATCCTATCAGCCATCTCACTCTGCCCATAAAGGACTGCTCTGGATTTTCCAGAAGTCCCAGTGACGTACCTCGGAGTAGAGCCACATTCTCCTCTTTTCCCAGTTGGGAAGCCCTCTCACCCTTTCAACAGCCTGGCAACTCCCCGACCTCATGCCTGTGACATTCTAGTGTTACCTGGAAATGTCACAGTATGCTTACTTTCTGTTAACCAGTTACCCAAGGCCACTTGCAAACGTCACCTCATAAGCAGGCCCGGATTAAGAACAAGAATAAGAACACATAGGGCCCTGGGGCTATAGCAAACTCAAGGGCCCCCTTTCATAGTAGCGTATCTTGGTGCCACAACGTTTTCTACCACAGGAATTATTTTTTTATTTTTTTTAATCAAAAATCTCCAACACACAGAAATACAATGAGTATGCACACTAAATATTCCAGGCTACCATACATTAAAAAAATAAATACATTAACACTAGATATGAAGTCAAAACAAACAGGTTTCCAGAAGCAACAACAACGTTTAAGCATATACAGCTCCCTTAAGGAGTTTATTTTAAATAGTTTTATTATTAGAAGGTCTTCTTTCTGGCCCTAGAAGAGGAGGATCATCAGGGCTGGACTGGTGCTATAATTCAGCCCATCTGGTCCACACAGTCCCCCATAAATGTCTTGCTGGTGTTAGGGCAATTGGAATAAATAAATTATTTATTAATAAATAACGGACGAAAACAAATGATATTTTTGAATACTTAAAATGCATTTAACAATATTAATATTCCATTATATTGCAGGCTCTTAACTATTGAATTCATATTTTTCTGCAATTAAAGTTTATTAGGACTATTAAATTCTCCTTTGTAGTTGCCCTAATGAAAAGCTAATTCTTGAATCCAGAGTTAACTGTATAGTATTAGTAAACCTTTATAAAAGTGACTTATTGCCTTTATTTGACCCAATATTTAATATAGGCTATAATTAGCTTATAATAATTCGTGACATTAATAAAAAATATCATTAATGCCATGTTTCTACAGTGTCAGAAACTGCATTTTAAATAGCCTGGTTGTGGTGCTGTGGATTAAATTGCTTATTCACAGTTTTGTACAGTTTACCTCTACACTTTAGTTTATATGGTGCTATTCAATCTAGTTTCCGCTAGCTTTACCACAGAGGCTGTATAGAGACAGAGACTATACTGTTCAAATAAGTGTCATGTGTGTGTCGAATTCAAATGGGCAAGCGCTGCTTACAGGGACGTGCAGGGAAGGGAAGATGTTTTCGGTTGGGGGTGCTATGTGTGTCCATGTTGGGTGAAGGGGGGTCACCTCATTTGACAACTCCACAAAGCTCTACAAGCACGTCGATATGAACACTCGTTTAAGTGGCATACACACTGGAAAATTTGACTGCATATCACATTTTTGAAATTATCGATAGTAGCTGATCAATCTCGGGGGTGGGGCTGGGTCCACTAGGCTTACTTGTCTCCGTCCTCGTGCTTGGTGTGGTTCTGTTGCTCGTCTCCGTGCTCGTGCTGGAGCTGGTTCGCTTACGTCAGTGCTCGTGCTGGGGCTGGTGTTGTGGATGCCGATTTTGGAAAGTTTTTGCTGGGATGGGCATTTAAAATAAAAATCTGAAATTCGCTTTTGTGCCATTATCTCCTTGTATTAAAGGGGTGGTTCATTGCGATTTCACTTTTTTAACATTAGTTAGTGTGTAATGTTGCTGTTTGAGCATAAACAATATCTGCAAAGTTACGAAGCTTAAAGTTCAATGCAAACGGAGATATCCTCTTTTAAAATTCTGGCAGTTTAATGCCTACAAAAACGGCTGGTAGAGACTACAACAAGTTACTTCCCGGGTTCGTGACATCACAAACCCAGGTAAACCCTGCCCTCGGGAAAAGGTAGCAAAGAGGGTGAGGCCATGCTGCGCTGCTTTAGAGAAGAGGAAGAGAAAACTAGAGGTGCACGTAAAAATCTATTCATATATGAATCGTGATTCTGTCTTCTAATGATTCTAATGGATTCACAAGTTTCAAAATCAATGTTCTAAAGCAGCGGTTCTTAATACTGTTCCTCACGTTCCCCTGCTCTGCACACGCTCTGCATCTCTCTCTTTCTCATTCAGCTCACTGTTCCACCTGTTCCAATGATACACTTATTTTCACATAGCTATGAGAAGCGTTATACATGGACTCGCATGCAGTTGCCGTACTGTATTAAAGCTTTAATCAGGATAAAACCGTATATTAAAAGCTAACATAAGCAGTAGCATTTATAAATAACAGCATATCTAATAGTATGAGACAACAACAAACAAAAAACATAGGCCTACCATTAAAAGCCGTGCACAGGTTCTGCACGATCCTCTTCAATAATATCCTCTGCTTCTCAATCGGGCTCAAACTGATAAGCGATATTAACGAAGCTGTTGTTCACAATACAACAGGAGCACATGCTGCTGAGGTGAGGGGCGGGACGCTTAGACGCACGAGCACTAGAGGCGGTTTAGCCAATCACAACACACTGGGCTAGCTAACAAATCAGAGCCCATCACCTATTTCTGACGGCGGGGCTTCATAAAAACAGGAAAAGATCAGCCCGAGCGGTGTGGAATAAAGGTAAATTATGTGAAAAAACAAAGCATTAACACATGTTAGACTGCACCCCATAAACACAATCAAGCCTAGAAAAAGACCAGTGAACCACCCCTTTAAAGTTAATCTTGCTGCAGCCCCCCCAGCACCCCTACTTAATAAGCAGCCAGGGACGCAGGATCACTTCATAAGAGCGGCAAAAGTGTTGCGCTACAGTCGCGGGTGGGAGACACCGGTCCGGTGTGGCCCAGCTGTTCTTTTGCGCTGCGCGGTTTAATCAGGTAAGTTAACGTAGTGCCGTTTCATCACTTGGCTTTTAGTGTTTGTTTCCCATGCGGTACAGTAAAGCTGAGGCGATTAAAAGATACTCTAGAGTAAACGAGTACAAAGACATTTTTATCGCTCATATTAGGGATGTTCATTTTAACCGTTTAACCGGTTAATCGACCGTTAGAATTTTGACCGATTAATACAATCAGTTAAATGGTTTAAAAGTCAATTATTTATTTTTTCAGTAATTTATCAAAATATTTAAAAAGGTTTGCTGCATGGTTAAAATACGCTACGCGTACAAAAAAGATTTGTTTTTAGGGGGGAAAAAACAAGTCACGTCAACCCTCTACATTGCGAGTAAATCACTCGCATATGCAACTAAATCTTACTCTGGGCGACTAAATAATGTCTAACATTAGCCATTGGCTAATACATTCTTAGATTTTACTCGCCAGTATGTGTGTGAGAGGCGTTCAACACAGATTTTCACTCGATAAACACGCTGACTGAGCGCTTGAGAGTTTTGCTCTCCATCAAGTGATCTGTACTATTTGGATGCGCTCAATGGATCATGTCATGTACTCAATGGATGCGCAGTATGTAGCACGCAGCGCACCTGTATTTGACGTACCGTAAACTAGTGTGAAGGCGCACGACTCGCCGTCGCTTTACTGATAGCGCTGTGTTTCTCACACATGCAAAGAGAGAGAGCGAGAGTCTTGCATACCACGCTGAATCGACGCGCTACATGTAAACCATATTCTTTGTTGTATTTTCCTGTCAAAATAACAGAGTTCATTTAGAATTACTCAGTTTTTAAGAACAAGCAGAAGATATGCCGGTTTCTCGGCAGTGGGCGGAGCTAATGCGCGAACAGCTCTCGTTGGCTGGCGCTCATCTATTACCGTCCCCGTTTTGATTTCAGCAAATCAGTTCGAGCGAACGCTGACAACGTGATTAATATTCATGAACCCAGCAGATAATAATAGTAGTAGTAGTAGTAGCTTTTGACATTTGCATATAAATTACAGTCCTGGCCCCAGATTCTACAGTTATATGGGTGCTAAATTGCCAATGGTCTTTCCCCCATTATCAAGAAGATGGTAACCAGATCAACTCTCTGGTCTCCCCATCGACTTCAAACACATTCCAATGTCCTAAGAGACAGCCATCCACAGTACCTGGCACCAGATGTCTGAGGGTCAGTGAACTACCCCCCATGCTCGCAATAGGCCTACACATAACACACATAAAGACATTTTCTTTATTTAGACTATAATTAATCCGTTACAATTGTATCTGGTATATGCATGTGTTGTTCGTATGTTTCCCTATTATATTAGCCTAGTTACAACTCTTTATTTGTATTAGTTAGACTCTCAATGCTTATATTCAGGTATATGAGTGTATCTCTGCTTTAAGATCTTCTAGATGTTTCGTTCTTGGTATCAAAATGATCAGCTCTTTATTCCTCAAACAATGATCTACACTATGTGATCGTGAAACGCATCATACGATTTGTACTATATTTTGGGTTAAAACGGCAGCAATTCCAGACCGGCCATAAAACATGCAAATGGGCCATAAAAGGGAAACAAAGGAAACTTCTCCCGCTCAAAAATTCACGCCTGGTATTGGCCAGTTCACCCAGAATACAAACCCTCAAAAGGCATTAGCCCGAAATAATCTGGGCTCAGAAACTCTCTTCGTTTGAGACAACCTTTTCCAAGACTCTCAAGATTTTCGATCTTGAGTTTTTATTTTCCGGCAGTTTTTATCTTCAAGTAACTTTAGTCGAACAGTGGAAGCAACTACTCCTTTTAGTCCTAAAGATAATCAGAATTGTAAAAGGTTTGCCTTTATTTGTGTACATTCACAATAAAAACAAATCTTTGTGCTTTTGTAAAATAAGCCTAAAGAAAAATAGGATGCCGCTTTCTGTCGTCTGTTTCCTTTCGCGCAGCACAAAAATGAACCGAAACTCTGAATACTAGGCTACTTGATGCACAGTTTTTCTTTCATTTTCTTAATTTATTATTTAAGTAAAAATATGTTTCTCGTATAGGCCCATTTATTCGTTATATATATATATATATATATATATATATACAACCTAGCTTTATTATGTTTTTCTCCGCTCGCAGAAGCACCGCAGGTGCGTGATGTAAAATTAATCCCCGGGAAACGAATGTTAGTATTTTTAACGGGTCACAGACACTTATCCTTTCTAATTTAATTCAATTCTAATTTAAAATAATCTTGTCGGTTAACGGTTAACGAGCGTCGGTTGTCTGTTAGGAAAAATAACCGAAATGAACATCCCTAGCTCATATCTTTTGAACTGAAATAGCACAGACACTAATATGTGGGGGCGTGGTGGGATTTCTGCAATCGGCACACCGGGAAAAGCTTGGGTGCTCCCGATGGCCAATCAATTCTAGGTCTACTTTTCCTTTCCTCCACAGCCAATCACGTCGGGCCCCCTCAATTCACGGGCCCTGGGGCTTCAGCCCCACCTAGCACTTATGTTAATCCGGCCCTGCTCATAAGGAGTATTTGTTGCCTCAGTTTTGGTCAAAGGGGTCGTATCATGAGGAATCAAATTGTCCTTGATCTTGTAAGATTTTTTTTTTAACATACTATGAAAACAAATTGTAACTTCAGAATGCAAAAACTTTCCATACAGACCCTATATTAAAACAAAAACAAAGTTCAAAAAGTTTTTCCTGGCATCAGAATCCCAAAACACGAGCCTGCTTTAGCACATCAACAATGCCTATTGGGTGACCACACCGAGTCACAGCGATGTAATAAAGATGAAGCATATTTGGTACTCCTAAGCTGAACTAGTAAAAAAATACAATAAGAGTAAAATATGTATTAAAAAAAGGTTAAAGAAAACAAAAATAAATATAAAATGTGAAATACAAACTTGTCTGTCTGCATGTGGCACCTGCTGTTCTACATATGCTTCTGAGGAGCGGCTGAACATCTGTCCTTAACAGCTTGAACAGCACATTTTAGCACAGAATGTTGAATCTGACACTTTGCAAAGAGACTGTAGTTGAAGGATGGAGTCATTCAAACTATATCGGACCCAAACCCACAGCTTGTGGCAAAAGCACAGAAAGGGATGAATGAAAATGCAAATTCACTCTCTGACAGTAGGTGGCATATACGAAAAAGCATAAATACAGTGGTATTGCACTTTAACATTTTCATATTTTAATCTGGACTAAAAAATGCCAACCCAGAAAAGATATCAATTAGTTAAAATTGCATTGATTATTTATTATTATTCTTTAGCTGTGTTCTTTATCACTTAAGGAGGGAGTGTTTCGTCACCCAGTGTATTTGTGTTTTACAATTTATAATGTTGTTGATTCATATTTACATTGTGAGGAAGATACTTAAAAAAACATTTGATTTCAAACTCTGAATTGAATTTATTTTAAACTAAAAAAGGCAATATTTACACTGAAGCTTGCAGGCGGCTATTGTAAGGGGCATGACATTTCCTGGCCAGGCGCCGAGTGGTGCCAATGACAACACACACTGGCCCAGCTAACCAATCACAGCACATTTCGTATTTCAGAAGGCGGGCCTTCATTTGATACAGGAACTATGCGAGCCGTTCATGCCAGACTGAGGAGAGAGGTGTTGTAATAATGTAAAATATGTGAAAAATAATGTGTTTTTCGAACAACCTAGTATGAGAGCCTGTTCTAGTACACCCCCAAAACAAAATCAAGACTTTGTAAAAGAGCATAATAGGACCCCTTTAAGACCTCATGCACGGATCTAACTGCTACACGTAAATTTTGTTTCTCAACTGTTTACATTTACTTAATAAACCTATATACCGACAATGTTTAGTATAAATCGACTGTTTATGTGAATACTCATCAAGACGTGCATTTTGACATAATTTGGATGTTTACGTGCAATAAGGCGCAACACAACTTCATTCTGTAGTCGCACGCTCTCAGATCCGGCTCTATGTGCGTGCGCTTTGGGTGTGAGCTCACAGAAAGGGATCTTACAGAGAGTGCACAAGTACTGAATTGAGCACTTGAATGTTTAAAATTTAAGAATCAAAAGCACGTGCAAATGATACATTGATACAGTCATCTGTTCCGAGCGTCTTTCACGTTGAAATATTTGCGGGAATTTCCCGAGTTACAAGTGCAGAAACTGAGGGAATCAGTAGAATTATGCGCAATCCCACAACGAAATTCGAGCTCTGCTTTAATATGATTAAAACATTTGTTATTTTATACATTTTATTTTTAAATGTTCATGGTTCTTTTTGTTATTTTGAAAAAATATATATATTAAACTTGTTAAGAGGACAACACTAAAGTTTTTCAACCTATTTTTGTAATCTAATTCAGTACCATTATGATACTGTATACTGGGACACAAGTTTAAGAAATGATTGTGATATACCTACCTAGTAATGACCGACCCTATACATCTCCAATTATGACCCCTTTAAGAAAATCTTTTGGATGTGCAAAAGCATTTTTGAATGGTCAGAGTCTTTGCAAAGACTTCTGCATCTAGCCTCAATATCTCATTGCCTTGGCTAAAAGTGGTTGTATAATCAAGGGCCGTATAGCTCAGGATCACTGCCAGTCTTTCACTGCTCTCTCTCTCTCAGTTTAGGCCTTTGTTTCCCTCTCTAGAGAGAAATCCAACCCACACAACATGCTGGAGAGAGAAAGTAACTCTTCTAAAAATAAGTATTTCATTCAGAGGCTACAGCAATCCCACTTTCCTCTCAACAACGCTGCAGAACAGAACACCTGAAGGGCTTGCCGTCTGACATCCCATAATGCCACGCTAACATGAGGCAGCAGAGGAAAGCGCTCACTAGGGTTTAAATGTAAACGTGATCATCACATTAGCAGCAGGAACGGTTTAGTTGTGACAGTGTAAATCTGCAGCTCTCCAGAGAGGCTTACCATCAACACATACACAAACACCACTAATAGACTACACAAATACAGAGGCCCAACAACATATTTGGACAATAAGACACACTTAATATATTAATTTAATTGCACGGATGATAACACAATATCAAACCAAGTGGCATCTGTAAACAAATAGAGCTTTTCTCATAATAATTATGAATTCATAATTACTTTTATAATTATTATTTTTAACCAAATAGTCTCAAGGTGATTTTTAGAGACTGTATGAAGTCGGTTCTCTTCAAGTTATAATGCAAGGCCAAATTCAGACAAAAATAAAATGGTTTCCCCCCTTTACAATACTCTATATATACAGTGGGTACGGAAAGTATTCAGACCCCCTTAAATTTTTCACTCTTTGTTATATTGCAGCCATTTGCTAAAATCATTTAAGTTAATTTTTTTTCCTCATTAATGTACACACAGCACCCCATATTGACAGAAAAACACAGAATTGTTGACATTTTTGCAGATTTATTAAAAAAGAAAAACTGAAATATCACATAGTCCTAAGTATTCAGACCCTTTGCTCAATATTTAGTAGAAGCACCCTTTTGATCTAATACAGCCATGAGTCTTTTTGGGAAAGATGCAACAAGTTTAACTTAAATGATTTTAGCAAATGGCTGCAATATAACAAAGAGTGAAAAATTTAAGGGGGTCTGAATACTTTCCGTACCCACTGTAGCTCAGCATGGTTGTTGTGTTATGTCACTGTAAGACAGCTATGGTTTATCTGTCGAGTAACCAACATTATGACCTGGTCATCATTATGTAATTAGTCTTGAAGATTCACACACTACAGATGTCTATAGCCAGACTGTCAATGTGTCTCAATGGCCACAAACAGCTTGAAATCCTTTTAAAAGTGGTCTTGTGAATCAGCTGCCAACCAGAACCTTAGGTAAAGCACACCAAAGGTGACTGAGTTTGTGTGGGTGTATGTGTCTATCGAAAGCACCGGCGGGCAAGATTTAGAGCAGCTACAAGCCCTGCAGTGCTTAAGCACATCCAGACAGGAGCGTATCTGCAGCAGTGCCCAGCTCTCAGATAAGGGACTACATGCTGCATGCCTTTTGGGGTGATATGCTTACAACAACTAAGCCAGGACCAGAGAGTTTAAGCCGCTAGCATGTCCAGACAGAATCTGCATACTTTAAAAAAAAAAAAATTTAATTTATTTTTTGTGCTGATTTGGGCTGAAAACTGCAGGAGTCAACATGGTCAAATGTGTCAAACATCAGTTGGTATAACTGGAAGCATTTGTAAAATATATTGCCTAATCTGCTATTAAAAATGTAAATCATTTAGTTAGTTGTGGTTTTGAACTACTCTTTATGGTCAGAACATGATAATCACTTCACGGTTTTGATTTTTACACTTTTCCAGTCATTTTTCCTTAAAATAAATGTCTTACTCTTAATAGAAAAATTGTGTTGCCTGACTTTGATGACGCTTATCTTCAGCAAAGCTTGCAGTGTAGGCTGCAATATTAATATAACATTTTTTGTCTCTTAGAAAATGTACATTTGACAGTAGCTTGAGTTGACAGTAGTAGTAGCTTGAGTTAGGATGCAGATGTAAAATTATGTTCATTATCTCAAACAGTAACATCTGTAAAAATCATAACCTTTATATGGTGAAATTTAATTATTCTGACTGAGTTTTTTTTTTTATTAACCATTGGTCTTCCATAGTAGCATACATTTAGATCATGATAACAGTTAAAACCACACATAGAGCACCTCAATACCATGGTAAACATGTAACTACATGGTTTCCAGGTATTTGAATGAAAATCAGTAGTCTAAATACATTTAGTATAATTGCACAAACGCTCTAGCTTAATCACAAAAATGCTAGAATTAAATACATTTAATAAATGTTTACATTAATAATATAAAAAAATTAAAATATCCAACATTTCTGCCACAATAACATGTTGCAGTTAATGTTACTACAGTAAATCCATGGTAAATTTAAAAGCCTTCTGACTGTATCGTTGCGCAGTGTTTCTGCTGTTAGCGCTATTTCATCTGACTTTAAACTAGTTTAAATTAGCTACCGAGGATCTCACAGAGCTGTTTAGTGTCGTTTGACCAAAACCGATCAGCGAGTAAACGCATCTGCTATAGCTGCGCAGCAGTTTGATCTTTGAGCCGAGTGGCGTGTGGTGTGCTTCAAATGAGTAGCGCGGTTTCGTTCCGCTTTTGGCGCATGAACATTATATCGAACATTTATCGAACTCTTGTTATTGTTTTATCGAGGGCGATTAGCCTATATCGCGATAATTATTGTTATCATTTTATCGCCCAGACCTACTCTGGAAAAACAAACAAACAAACAAACAAACAACAACAACAACAAAAATAATAAAATAAAATAATAATAAAAAAAAACAATCCGCCATCCAAGCTTCATTTACATTTAAAAAAATAGTCCAGGTGATTGAAATTTGAAAATTAAAAATAGGCAATGTGCCGATAATAAAATGTATTGTTTTCATGTTATGGCTGTTAACTGATAATTGACCAATATTAATTTTATACAATTTTGTCTAAACTTATTACAAAAAGAACACTAAAAACTAAAAGTTCTTAAAAAATGCTTTTAAAAAGTGAATTTAGGCATCAAAACAATGTACTGAATAAAAAAAAAAATATTCATCGTGATTTACAAAAAAAAAAATATATATATTATTAAAATTAACTATATAGAACTATAGATTTAATTAAATGTAAAAATAGGTGTAATGAGCCTGCACAAATAAATATTCAATATTGAACAACAATAAATAAATAAATAAATAAAACCACTAATATTGTCACGTGTATGTTCCCGTTGAGTTCCTGTTTTCCTTATTTGGTCCTTCCTGTTCCTATCCTCGTCATGTGAATTCGTCTCCAGTTGTGTTTGATTAATTAGTTCGTAGTGTTCCCATGTGTGTCCCATTAGTTTCGTTCCATTTAAACCCTGTGTTTCTTTGTCTGCTGTTACAAATGTCATACCTGAGTTCCTGAGTGTAAACCTTTGTTGATTGTGAAATTGAATTCCAAGAATAGTATTCTCCAGCATCTCCTCGTCCCTCCCTCGTGCACCGTGACAGAACAGCAGATCAAGAAAGATGAACTGGGCTGAGGATTTTCTTCTACAGATCCAGCAGGAGGGACGGCCTTTGGAAGAGTATGTGGAGGAGTTTTTGAGCGTGTTACATCTGGTTAGTTGGAGCGATGCCATGATTAATGCCTGCTTCCGGATGGGACTAAAAGATGATCGTTTGTTTAAATTCCGGACTCCTGACGATTGCCGCAGACCCGTAGCGGATTTTATTAATTACGTATTAGAGATGAATGGCTCCAAGTTCCTAGTAGATGTGGAAGATCCCCCATCCGGAAGCATGTGGACGCTCCAACTCACCACAAGCCAGCTCCCTCCACATATCACTCCAATGAGTCCGCTCCCTCCTTTCCTCCCGCACTTTCCCGAATACTCCAAAGCTCCTCCTTAGTCCTCAGCCCAGGATCGAGAGTCGCTCAACTCTCCTGCTCGCCGCCGACCGCGGCTCACTCAAGCCCGCCGACCATCAATGTGGCAAGCCCGCCAGACGTTCAAGTGGCACTCGCTCCAGTCCCAGAGTTCGCTAAAGTGTCAGCTCCATCCTCAGAGCCCGCTCCTCGAACGCACCCTCCAGAGCCCGCTACTTGAAAGCGCCTTCCAGAGCGCCCTCAAGTGCCCGCTCCTCCAGAGCGCCCTCAAGTGCCCGCTCCTCCAGAGCGCCCGCCAGAGCCCGCTCCTCCAGAGCGCCCGCCAGAGCGACCCCCAGGATACCTAGCGCTCCTCCAGAGCGCCCTCAAGTGCCCGCTCCTCCAGAGCGCCCGCCAGAGCCCGCTCCTCCAGAGCGCCCGCCAGAGCGACCCCCAGGATACCTAGTTTTCCCCAAGAACATTTTTTTTGGGGGGGGCCATATGCCCGTGGTGGCCGAGCCGGCTAAGGCCACGGCGGATCCACCATGGCCTCCCGAGTCCCCTGCTCCACCATGACCTCCCGAGTCCCCTGCTCCGCCATGGCAACCCGAACTGCCTGCTCCGCCATGGCTCCCTGATCCACCGATGGTACGGTTACGGGAGGGGGGTGATCTGTCACGTGCATGTTCCCGTTGAGTTCCTGTTTTTCTTATTTGGTCCTTCCTGTTCCTGTCCTCGTCATGTGAATTCGTCTCCAGTTGTGTTTGATTAATTAGTTTGTAGTGTTCCCATGTGTGTCCCATTAGTTTCGTTCCATTTAAACCCTGTGTTTCCCAGTGTTTCTTTGTCTGCTGTTACAAATGTCATACCGGAGTTCCTGAGTGTAAACCTTTGTTGATTGTGAAATTAAATTCCAAGAATCCACATTATAGATTGTGTGTTCCTCCCTGCCCACGCTACATCACGGGTGGGGATACACACAGTCTGTGCGTGGTTTGCTTGGGAGCGGAGCACGCGGAGTCGGCTCTCGAGGGGGCCGACTGCTCGCATTGCGAGCGTCTCCCACTGCGTATGCTTCACTACCGGAGGGCTCTCTTTGAGGAGGAAGCCTTCGCCAGTGTTCCTCGTTCTGCGGCTACTTCCTCCCGGGGTGAGGGCTCGACACTCCGCCTGTCTTCCTCCGAGGAGGTTGACGTGGAGGACGTCGAAGAGGTTTCGCCCCCTCAACCGCCCCAGTATGAGGAGCTAGTGGAGGTGCTTACTTGCGCCGTGGCCAAATTAAAGATCGATTGGCCCGCCGAGCCGCAGCGAAGCAAGTTAGCCACCACCTAAATGCCGGAGGCCACCACCTAAATGCCGGAGCCTGACATTTTTCCCCGACCTTCACACTGAGGTGTCGAGGTCGTGGGCCAGGCCTTTCTCGGCCCATCTCTTCATCCCTGCCTCAGATTACTATGGGAATGTGGCGGGGTTGAGTGAGCGTGGCTATAGGGCGATGCCCCGGGTTGAACAGACGCTAGCTAGCTATCTGTCCCCAGGCACGGCATCATCCTTAAAGGCTCCGGCACTGCCCTCCAAGCCGCTGTGTACAACATCAGCGCTGGTGGGCAAGGGGTACGCGGCAGCAGGTCAGGCCGGTGTGTGTCTGCACACAATGTCTGTGTTACAGGCGTACCAGGCAGACCTGCTTAAAGAGCTAGATGAGGGCAAGGAGCTTAACTCTGATAACATTGCAGAGTTAAGGAGAACCGCTGATCTCTCTCTCCGTGTAACCAAGGAGACCGCCCACACCATTGGGCGGTCCATGGCAGCTATGGTGGCAGCAGAGAGGCATTTGTGGTTGACTCTGTCTGATATGAAAGAGAAAGACAGGGTCTTCCTCCTCGACGCCCCGCTTGCGCCTTCTGGCCTGTTCGGCGACGCCGTCAATTCCGTTGTCGACAGGTACCAGGAGGCTCGTAAACAGGCGGTGGCATTTCAGCGGTTCCTCCCTCGCCGCATCTCAACTCTGGGGGCTGCTGGGCGGGAGCAGTCCCCTCCGCGTACCAGCTCCTCATCTAGGGCGGCTCAGAAACAGACGCAGCGGTCTCCAGCGAGCATTTCTTTCAGTTACCGCCCGGCAACTTAGCGGTGCTGAGAGGCTCGCCACCTCTGCGGAGGCCCCCAGAGCAGCTACTAGCCGCTCTGGGCACCGAACTAGCCGCTCTGGGCACACCAGAGATCAGTCTCGAGAGATTGATTCCCTTAGTAGATTATTTAGCAGCGTGGAAGCTACTGTCAAATGTGACTCAATGGGTCCTGCGTACTGTAGAAAGAGGCTACAGAATCCAGTTCGGTTCTCTTCCGCCTTGATTCAACAGGGTCACCCCCACTCTGGTGGGTCCCGAGCAGGCTCTGGTATTAGAACAAGAAGTGGTTACTCTCTTAAGTTCCGAAGAAGGATGGGGGGTTGCGTCCTATTTTAGATCTACATCTATTGAACCACTCAGTCATGCGACTGAAGTTCAGAATGCTCACACTCAAACAAGTCGTGTCTCAGATCAGGTCCGACGACTGGTTTGTCACGATCGATCTAAAAGACGCATACTTCCATGTCTCCATCCTTCCTCATCACAGGAAGTTCCTGAGGTT
>NW_015624541.1:573106-575144 GCF_001515625.1 Sinocyclocheilus rhinocerous | reverse complement strand
AGTATGGGTCACCATACTTGGCCACATGTCACGTCACTTTTCACTTTTTCACTTTTCACTTTTCAATATTACAGCGAGAATAAAAGTTACTCCTTCTTTCTTTGTGTGAACATTTGGGCGGTGTTATGCAAATCTTCCCACACAGTGACGTAGACATGTGGGGGCGTGTTAGAACGAACCATTTTAGGTAGGCGTGGTTGACTCTTAACTTTTATAAAGAATATCTCTTTGGATTTGAGACTTTAGTCTTTGCAACTTTACAGATCTTCTTTATGCACCAAGAGCTTGTAACACTCCAAAGAGCAAGGAAAAATTTTTATCTCATCATATGACCCCTTTAAATACATTGTGTCGTAGATTAATTAATTTAGAATATTTTACATGATTTATTCAGGTAGATTCCATTAAAAAAATAATATAAAAATATTACGTGTTACCATAATTACCATAAAAGTAGATAGCTCGTTCCATTTTTTTTTTTACAGTGTAGTGTTTTATTAAGAATATTACTAAAATAATATTAGGATGTCAGCTCATTTTGATAGTGCTGACAGCTGGGCACTGGAGCTCATGGGCCTCATGTTGGGTTGAAGATGCCTCAGGAAATCCAGTGACATGTGCCAGACCCAGGAGCACCACAGTCATGCTGGAGTCATGAGAGCATGTGAGCGTTACAGAATGACAAATCACACGCTCCCAACATCTCCAGCTTCCTCCTCAAACATCAGTAATACTCACTGCATTCAAATATGTGGGAGATATTTCACAGCTGCTTATAAAATAACAATCATAGTCTGGAATACCGCTACTGTACACTGCATTTTTAATGTAAGTATATGATTAATTACAAATTCTTATTTTGACTCCCTCTATTTTATTCTATTATAATTAAATTAAATATTACATTTATTTGGATTAATGTCCAAGTCGCAAGTTGTTCATCAGAATTGAATAAATTATGTTCATTGCTTTTTTAATGCCCCCTCTAAAAATAACAGCAACAGATTTTAAATATGACTCCTTTGAGGAGTTTCAGACACGAATATGTAAGGCAGGGCTTGTTGAGTTGAGTCAAGGAGGAGAAAGAATGGAGGTCAAGCAGAGTGAAATAAATAGGGTAAGGAGAAAGGGAGCAACAGAGAGAGAAAAAAGTGCAAGCTACCTCTAGAGAGGTAGAGGAGCAAAGGGGCGGCCCACAGATATGCCACACAGGATGCCATCTGCAATCAACAATGGTGCTTCATCCTTCAGCAGCCCTGCTGGCACGGATCTGAACCCATTCTATGTGGCAGACATGGACATCAGACTTAAGGTGTTAAAATTTGCATGTATAAAATTGCACTTACACTATATTAAATTATACAAAACCAAAATCTCTGTAAAAGCAACTTTCACCTACTTCCTGGCAAAATCTACTGTATAATAGTCTTGGTTGTCCTGTGCTTAAACAAGTATCGGTTAAGATCTACTGAAGCACTGCACTTCTCTCAGAAAACATTGGATATATGCACACCTTATAACACTACAACAGGGGTCTCCAACCTTTTTGTGAGTGAGGGCTCCCTGAAGGGATAAAATAAGGGCTACTAGTTTGATATACTCCAATATATATATATACAGTGTTTCCCCTGCCATTATTTTAGGGGGGCGGCCCGCCCCCCCAACGGCACCCCCCGGATATCTTGCATTTTATGCAAAAATGCATTTTATTTTTCCCTAAATTCTGTGTTTTCCATTTGATTTCTTATGCATTCCGTGTTTTATGATTCAGTACAGATTATCATAAAAAATTGGTGTCTAGTGAAATGAATTAATAAAACTTTAACAATTGAATCAATCTTTTAAAATGTAATCAAATGAAAATCAATTTACAACAAAACAAAACATTGCATTTTTATATTTTTTTATTTTATTTGATCAGACATGATGCTGCACAACAGAACTGTATAAATTAATAATAATAAAAAATAACTTGGTTGTATGATATTCCTTAAAAATAATAATATTATTATTACTTTGAGAATTGCATTGTAGTATA
>NW_015624541.1:569310-572874 GCF_001515625.1 Sinocyclocheilus rhinocerous | reverse complement strand
GCTGAAAACACCGCGAGTCACGTGTGTTTGAGTTTGTGTATCAGATGAAACTACTCCACGCATTCACACAGACACACAGAACATGCAGACTTATTAGCGACATGCACTGACTGGTTGCTGTAACAGTGATAGGATGTTAGATTAATCCATCTTGAGTAAAAATGTCCAGAGTTTATCATCATTATTAACATAAATTTGATCATAATCTCGATATGATATCATTTATCGGCCGACGCTAATTTCGGCTATTTATAGAACGTGCTTGGCGGGCGACTCAAGAGACTCCATGCGGGCTACCAGGTGCCCACGTTGGTGACCACTGCACTACAGCATTAAGACATATGTAGGCCAATGGGAGAAACTCAAACACACTCAATAGGATATAGTTATGTTACCCTGGCAACTGCTTCCACTGCATATGCCGTCCTGAGATGGACGGAGTCAGTTCATTACCTGGATTGCTAGTTTTGGGTTCTGTTGTATAACCTGCTATGGGCTGTGAGGGTGTTCACATTACAATTGCATAACTGATTATTTAAACACTATTGCACTCCAAAAGTTTGGGGTCAGCAAGATTTTTAATGTTTTTAAAATAAGTCTCTTCAATCACCAAGGCAATGTTTATTTCATTAAAAATACTGAAAAACTGTTATATTGTTAAACATCATTACAATTTAAAATGACTGTTTTCTACTTAAATATATTTTAAAATGTAATTTATTCCTGTGATGGCAAAGCTGAATTTTCAGCAGCCCTTACTTCAGTGTCTCTTGATCCTTCAGAAATCATTGCTGATTTGGTGCTCAAGAAATATTTCTTATTATTATCAATAAAAGTTGTACTGGTTAATATTTTTTTTGTGGAAAATGTGATTTTCTCAAGATTCTTTAAATAAAAAGTTAAAAATAAAAGTTCAAAATGGATTTAAATTAAAATAGATTGTAACATTATAAATGTCTTTACCACTACTTTTGATCAAATTAATGCATCCTTGCTGAATAAAAGTATTAATTTCTTTTATTCAAATAAAAAATAAATAAAATCTTACTGACTCAAAAGTTTGAATGGTAGTGTATGTAGGCCTGTCGCAATAATCAATATATCAACTTATCGCGCAATATATGTACATGACCTCAATAATTTTTGGTGACGTAATATATCGCCCATTATATTTACTTATATTTCAAATTTAAAAAATGCTTCTACAAACAAAGTTTCATCTGCAGATATGGCCTAAATATTCTTAAAAATAAAAAGTTTGTTGTCATTTGGAAGTGTGTAGGCCTTCTTGCATTATTATGCTGTTACATTATGATTATATGTTCAGTGGCATAAAATGGTCTTTAAAATGACAATAATATAGTTTATCGCAATTATTTCTGGGGCAATATATCGCACAACAAAAAGTTGTTACCGTGACAGGCCTAATTTATGTTATAAAAATACTTCATAATGTCCCTACTTATTATGTAAATACAACTAAAAGTTATCCATTCATTGGTTATAAAACATTACTCTGGATTTTGAGCGTCCTGACACAACAATATTGGCTCAACCAATGGTGCGAGTTTGGTCAGGAATATCTGTTTGTGCAACCAGTGGCAGACGAGGGAATATTTGAGATCTGTACAGAAAAAAACTAATTATTTTACATTTGTTTGGTGATGCCAGTGCTGCAGAAATCATATGCTTCTCCAAAAAAAAAATTGCTTTGATGGGCAAAATGAGATACAGCCTGAGGCTCAGAGAACATAAAGAGACAGAAGGTGGCAGTCAGGACAGCCAGGTCAATGTCTGAGAACAAAGAGCTCCTAAGTACTTCCTAATATAGTTCCTGGCAATATAACTGTGAAACTAGAGACCTTCAAACTGAGCAATTAATAGGCTATTACCGAACCATCGTCCCCCAGCATGCTTTGATCTTACGAGTAGTTTCGTAGGTCTAAAGACGGGGTTACCATCACACACCAGTGTCCTTACTTTCACTTGTCAAAGTCCATTCAGATTTAAAGATCAAAGGATTTGAGCATGTCTGACCAGCTTCTTACTTAAATCAGTTCACGAAAACGCCTTGAAAAATCCACGCTATGAAATGACTTCCAAGCCTGGCACAAACATATGTAGTTCCAGAGAACAAATCAAGCAGAATCAGAGTTATGGCGAGACTGTTGCAGCTGTATGGCTGTCTCTTTCTTGCAAATCAAACGCAGTGGGCTGAATTATCATACTGGAGGCCTGTCAGAGAGCTTTTATCATTCTAATTAATTTGCCAAAAGGCTACAGCCGTGGCTATTTTTATTTGAGAATAAAGGGGGAAAAAAAAGGAAAAGGGGAGAAAAGAAAACAAAATGCCGCCAGTGCCTTATGCGCTCATAAGACAGATGCACGGATGATTTAGACCTACTGCTAGAGGGGGATCATCACTAAATGAGAAACGAGCATGCTGCAGAAAAACGAAGGATTTATAACCACTGGAAACAGAAGAGCACATACAAAACAAAATGTATGGGATGACAAGCACAACAGCAACATCTATATGTGCTTGGTGGCTACTATTTTTGATAACAGAAAGCTGTTCCCAACCTTGATCCTGGAGGACCACCAATAGTACACATTTTTGGATGTCTACCTAATCAAACACCTGATGCAACTCATCAGCTCTTTAGTGAAGTTCTCCACAATCTGAAATGGGTGTGTACGGTTGGGATTCCCCCAGGAACCGGGTTATATCCACCTGTGGCAGGCTGGAAAATAAAAGAACAGCAACATATGGCATTCCAGATTAGTGTTTTAGCTCATTAGGACAGTGACTCACAGGGTTACAATCTTAATCTCAAGATTTACCAAATAATGATAAACACGGCAAAGGTGGAGAATACAACAACCAACCATATTTTACCCCTCACACCTTCTAACCCACCATGGAGACATCACAAGTGGCACCTCTCACACCTGAAGCATCTACCTGCTCATGATATGGTAGATGCAGTTGAAGAAATGGCAAGCATTAGGGTATATAAAATAATCTGATTCAAATTAATAATCAAGAGTAGAGAAATATGAAATTTGCTTAGAAGTTCAAGAACATAAGACTGAGCTCACCTTCAGGAAACGGGTTGGGCTGAACCACATAAAGGAAAGCGTGCATCATGTTAAATAAAATCCCAATGGCCCCAGGCTCGTAATAGGCGACGGTATCGTAAACTCCGGAGGGGACGAAGCCGAAATCCAAAGTTCTCTGCGCTGGAGTAGCACCGGACTGCCTGTCCTGGAGTTCCCCGGACGTCAAGCCCCAGCACAGAAAAATCAGTCCCGTTTTCCACAGCATGATTAGTTCTAGTGTTTAAGCAATTCCAGGTGACAGAAGTGGAGGAAATTCTGGGTTGTACTATGAGGGACAATTTCGGCGATTTCAGATAAACCGCAGGTGTCAAGTCCTGCTGCCCGGCGAGCGACTCATGATGAGCATGGTCTCCCCGCGGCGAGCGGCTCCAGCAGGTTCATGGTGCGCCTCTCGGTCGGTCGGCCGGTCAGTCAGATGCCCCGCGATAAAAACACGGCTGA
>NW_015624541.1:552395-567929 GCF_001515625.1 Sinocyclocheilus rhinocerous | reverse complement strand
GAGGACCACCAATAGTACACATTTTTGGATGTCTACCTAATCAAACACCTGATGCAACTCATCAGCTCTTTAGTGAAGTTCTCCACAATCTGAAATGGGTGTGTACGATTGGGATTCCTCCAGGAACCGGGTTATATCCACCTGTGGCAGGCTGGAAAATACAAGAAGAGCAACATATGGCATTCCAGATTAGCGTTTTAGCTCATTAGGACAGTGACTCACAGGATCACAATCTTAATCTCAGGTGGAGAATACAACAGACCAACCTTATTCAACCCCTCACACCTTCTAACCCACCACTGAGACATCACAGGTGGCACCTCTCACACCTGAAGCATCTACCTGCTCATGATATGGTAGATGCAGTTGAAGAAATGGCAAGCATTAGGGTATATAAAATAATCTGATTCAAATTAATAATCAAGAGTAGAGAAATATGAAATTTGCTTAGAAGTTCAAGAACATAAGACTGAGCTCACCTTCAGGAAACGGGTTGGGCTGAACCACATAAAGGAAAGCGTGCATCATGTTAAATAAAATCCCAATGGCCCCAGGCTCGTAATAGGCGACGGTATCGTAAACTCCGGAGGGGACGAAGCCGAAATCCAAAGTTCTCTGCGCTGGAGTAGCACCGGACTGCCTGTCCTGGAGTTCCCCGGACGTCAAGCCCCAGCACAGAAAAATCAGTCCCGTTTTCCACAGCATGATTAGTTCTAGTGTTTAAGCAATTCCAGGTGACAGAAGTGGAGGAAATTCTGGGTTGTACTATGAGGGACAATTTCGGCGATTTCAGATAAACCGCAGGTGTCAAGTCCTGCTGCCCGGCGAGCGACTCATGATGAGCATGGTCTCCCCGCGGCGAGCGGCTCCAGCAGGTTCATGGTGCGCCTCTCGGTCGGTCGGCCGGTCAGTCAGATGCCCCGCGACAAAAACACGGCTGAACCAGTGAAGTGTAGGTGACTACACAGGCTCTCTGCGCGCGCGCACCCCCTCCCCGCGTGTTAACGGTCTTCTCTCCGGAGCTCGGTGCTCCCGCCTGTCGGGTGCTCAAGACAGAGCAGATGAGACGCGATGATTTATAAGCTGTTTTCAATCATACACTTTACTACTTTCAGACACTGATTTTGAAGATTGGTGAAAATGTGACTGATTTTAAACACCTTTTGTCCGTAATGATTCATTTTTAGTTCAAAAGTGTAATATTTGTCAAGATAAAACTGAGGGTAGTCATTAAATAGGCCTAGGGGAGAGTGGGGTAAGATGAGCCAGTGGGTAAGTTGACCCACCCCCTGTATCTTGCCAACTGTACACTTTTTTTTTTTGTCATGTGACCATATATTTTGAAACCACCCATAATTTCTGCCAGACTGTGAAAAGAAGAAACACACGGGAGGAGTGGAAGGCACCCAATTACTTTAAAAACGTTAAAAAAAATATTTTTTTAGCATAACATATGTAATGGCTGTTACATCAAAGTAAATTTATCCAGGTCTAAAAATATTTATGATGCATATAAGTGATTTAGCAATGTATAAAACCATGTAAATCATTTAGCTAAATATTAGCCTGAATTAGTAAGCAAGCTAGTTTTTTTCCAAAATGGCAGCTATGGGGCAAAGTGAGCCAAATGCTGTGGGGTAAATTGAGCCAGCATTTTATCTTACCCTACCATAAGGCACTGAAGTTAAGTTAAATCTCTGAAGTATAAACTGGTAGTTTAATGTGATAGTACACAACTGATTTAGTTTATCATATATACATATTATTATTTGTAGTTTATTTGATAGGGACAGTGTACAAGTGCACCAAATCCATATCTGATAAGAACCAGAAGATGCTTTTCATCACATTATAATCAGATATAGCTTTCCACCTGTAGTCCCTAATGGCCTGTTCGACATTGCAGAAAAGCTACCATGCCAAGAATCTTTTGACTAAATTGTTCATTAGTTTCAGTGACATTTATTCCTTCATTCTAATTCAGCTTTTTATTTTAATTTTACTCAACAAACTCTCCGTTTAGTCTGTTTTTGGGAAGATTACAACTTTGGTGTTAAACATATCGTTTCAGAAATGCAAACAATTAAAGATTGAACTTTTCATTTGGTTGGTTTTATGTTGTTTACATTAGCTTTAAGAAAATAAAAAAGACTGTTTGAAAAAGGAAATTTGATTATTCAATTAGTTTTTAAAAGAGGTAAATTATCTTTCAAATTTAACATGGGTTTGAACCAGATTCAGTCAGATGGTCAGTTTACAACCAGACGGTTCATCTTACTCATTGACTCGGGTCAACTTACCCCCACCCTGGGGCAAAGTGAGCCACAGGAACACTTTTTTTTAATAAGAAGCCATATTTTTAGAACCCTTTGTCATAGATACATTCTGATAATATAAAATGATAGGAAACATCCTGAAGTTACTTTAGATACTTTGATTGTACTTCTGCATCATTTTCACTCACTGAGCATTAACACTCATTAAGATACAGTATTTTGGTGGAAACTGGTTGTCATGGTAAATTCTGTAAGTTTTTTTTTTTGGTGATCTTTTCTTATAAAATACAAACAGTACTTATAAAATCCCATAGACCCAGAGGTGTACTGGTGGATGGAACAAATGGAACATCATTGACAGACAAACATCCATAATAATGTTGGAGGCCGAGTAGAACATCATTCTGGATCAGTGTCTTTCTTTGTTCCTGTCAAACAAACACAGTCCTAATGTAAATTATTAGCTACCTCTAAAATCAAAGGGAAATGAGAGGGTTGATGAAAATATTGTTCAAGCCCCAATCTGATTTTTTTATTTATGGGAATATTGATGAAAACAGTCTCAGAGTCATAAGGTGCTGCAGGGGAGAATATGTGGGAGCTGCTGTTATATAAGTAACAGGATTTTCATTTCAAACTTTTAGATTTTATATACTTGTTCAGCATTTCATGTGTTAGCCAAATAAGTTGACCCACTGAGTGGGCTGACATCTCTTACAACATGACTCATTTTTCTCTGATTAAGCCATGAAATGCATTAAAACAAACAAGAAAGTACTTTGTGTATTTCATATGCACATCTCAAATATATGCTTATTATAATATGGTCATTTCATTTAAAACCAGGCGTTATTCCTTCACTATATTCTGAGAAACAACTGCATAATTCATTAAGAATGTGAGGGAGGTTCAGAATGTTGTGTGTACATGATATCAGAGCAGGAATTCACTTGATTACATTCTCATCCTAGCTGTGGATTAAAGGACTCTGTGAAGAATGCAATGGCTGCAGAATGTTCTGTGTGTCAGACATTGCTGAACAAAGACAAAATCCAACGGTGTCAAAACCCTGACGGTCTGTTTGGACAAGAAATGATTATTTTCTGACATGGCAAGCAGTACAATCAGATTACCATGGAGGGCAACCACACTGGTTAGTCCTGCAAAATACTCTCAACAAATACATCAAGATAAAACACAATTAAATATATCTACTCTTGCAATTTTTCCCAAGAGTAAAATTTCAAGAGGATTTCTTTATTCTAAATGGCCATACAGTTGCCTTAGAAAACAACCTACTGCTCTACCTCCTCCGTGTTTACTGCATGTCTTAGCATCAAGTTGGTACCTGGTATCCGGAGGTCTTGATGGAGAAGGACAGGGAGGTTTGTGGTGGGTGTAGGGAAGGGTAAACATTACCTCATACACATGGAAATGGAGGCGGCTGAGGGCAGATTCACTAGCTGTCTGTGAATTCTGTAGGAGAAAAGGTCACAAAGTGGCAGATATTACGGTCTCAGGATGTCAGATATGTGGGCGCAGTTTAAAACCAGATCATACCACGGAGAATGCATTCTGACTGATAAAACTAAAAGGTGAATAAAAACCGTAAAATACGTACAATATGATACCAGTCAACATCACCAAAAACATACAACTTTCTGTATAAATTCATATAAAACATGGCACAAATTACAAAACAACTTTTATTTGCTGTACCCAAAACAGGGATGGCATTACATAAAAACAAATGGTTTAGTCTTCAACATTTACGTATGAACCTACTTGTAACATTATGGTATATTTTAAAAACAAAAAAGGAGAACACACCGTGAGGACAACAACCTGTGCAACCCTGTTCAGAATCTCTCCAAAAATAGTCATTAGATTTTTACAATGATAATAAAATAAAAAACTGAAATGCAAACTATGCATATTTCAAAACATGGCAGGAACACTTCTAATTAAGGTATTCTCAAAAAACATTTCAGTCAAAAGAGAATGATGGAATATCCATTTTTTCAAGTCCCTTGGCATTTGGTACCTTTACACCTCATACTCTGTACTGGAGGTAAATTCTAGACATAGGCTGAACAGACTTAGATTGACATTCAACTTTCCTCACTGCAATCAACTTCCAATCAACATTATAAAACAGTATCAACATGATATTGAACTATTAATTACTGGATAATAATTTAATTACATTTAAAACAACAAAATATTAATTATATCAAACAATAGTCTCAGTATAGGATTGGTCACAGATTATTTGAATTTCAAAATACACTAACAATGTGCATTAAAAAAAAAGTAACTCATTTTGTTACATTTCATATGAAACGGTTATTTGCTTTCATAGCTGGTGTAAATATGCCAATATCACACTTAAAACAAAAATATTCTGTACATCTTAAGACAATGTGGTAAATCAGTGCAAAGTTAAATCAGCTGGATTGGCACCATGTATATTGTACAGAGCTGAATTATCAAGCAGTCTGGCATTAGATCAGCCAAACCTTCCCTTTCTGGTCATGAGTTTTAAAGAAACTTTTAAGAAGAAAATTAAAAAAACTGTATCTGTTACAATACAGACTTCAACTGAAACAAATAATACCTTTACTAGTTCTAAAAACAAATATTTGCCAGACTGATCAAGTCTAATGGCAGCATTATTGGCAAACTCGTTTAGCATATTAGTAAAAAGTGTGTGAATATATACAACATTATTCGTTTATATGAATCAGTTGTAAATTGCTCAATTGTTTTTTTTGTAAGTGTTTTAAAACTAATAATACATTATATGCTTTTTAGTATACAATCAAAGACAAATTTCTAGTGGGAAAGGTCTAGTTTGTAAGAAGTTCATGCCTCAATTATTGTTCAAGATGTTCTGTCTCTGTTAAAATCGAGACAAACATATCCTAAGCAACACTAGATTCTACGCCCTGTTGATATGCCCGGCTGCCGAGGGCTAAGAGACTCTTTGTTTTGATTTAAAATGCTTTACGCACAAGATCTGCTTCCTTTGACAGATATTCCACAGGAATAGAAGAAGTGAGGACGGCAAATCGAGTAATTTTCCAGTTAGAGATACATAGTAGCAACCTCTGAAGAACTCACTCGAAAGTCAATTATGTCAGACTCAGAGCCTTCTCCACTTTCGTTCCTGAGCAGTTACTATGGTGATGGGGTTAAAGTTCACCCGATTCGGTTGCCGCATATTGTGAAGCGGTCAATCTCCAACAGATCTTTTTTGGTGGCTCTGTGTTTAAGTTCAGTAGACTGTGGTGTCTCGCTACTGCTCTCCTCTGGTTTAGGAGGAGAATCTGGGGGCGGATCACTGGTCACCTCAGTTACAGGAGGTGGAGCCGGGGGAAAAGGCTTCGCTCTTGGGCTCGGCTGCTTGGTGATAGAGGTGGAGGGTCGCTGCACTTTAGGCTCAGCTAAAAAGAGGTAAAGAAACAAAGAAAAAAAAAAAACAATCAAAAATTCTCCTCAGCACACACACAAACACACAAAAAAAATAACATGAGTTTGAGAAACTGACAGAATGTCTGAACTACTGAATAGCCAAAAGTGGTGTTACCTGAGGGTGGGGGAGATTTGGTGGGGTTGGCTTTCTTGGGAGTTTGTTTTGAGGTTTGAGCAGTCGGTCTTTCAAACAGCTTACCCTCCATGTTAGCTTCCTTCACATAGCGACAGGACTTGCCCAGAATAACTATATTATTCAACACTTTCATTGTTATCAATCTGCAGAATCAGACCAAACAATCAAAACATTTAAATTAAAAGCTGCAACTACTACTGCATAATCTTGTGTTGGGCAAGCTACTCACAAAATGTTACCAACTACTCTACTATCACACTATTACTCTCTGTACTATCATACTATTACACTACATTAAGCATTTTTTACTTAATATACACTACCATTTAAAAGTTTTGGTTTGGCAAGTTTTTAAAACAAGTCATATGTTCACCAAGGCTGCACTTATCTGGTCAAAAAATACAGTACTATTGTGATAAATATTGTGAAATGTTATTGGAATTTAAAATATCGGTTTTATATTTTCAAATATAATTTTTTCTGGTGATGGCAAAGCTGAATTTTCAGCTTTTACTTCAGTCTTCAGTGAGCGCGTTTACATGCACGTTCTTAAACCGATTACGCTTAATAAGCTGAAAATGCACTTGGTTATGTAAACGCGGTAACCCGTTTTCTTTTATCGGAGTAAGGTCATAAACGGTGTAAGCATAAACTGGTCGCAACAGGTAGTTTTTTGCCTCTTACTCCGATTTCGCACGGCATGTAAATGCAATAACCCGCTTTCTGTGGCTTATTGAAGTGCGCATGTGTGATACGTGACAGGAACAGTGCAGATTTAAGCGCATCTAGACTGAGCAAACGTCTTGCAGTAAAGAAAGAAGGAAATATATCACAAAAGCAGACTTTTTCATGACTCAGAAAATGATAAAAATGTGTTCTCATCTCGTGCAGCAGAAGTAGAAGTGGTTCAGTCACAATGCTGCGTTTATAACTGCATGAGAGGATAATATATGAGTTGTAAGTTTCCCGACATGTTGCAAGCTTAATTTAACATCACAACTGACAAATGTATGGAATACTCGGAGTCAGATACGCAAATGATTATATTTTGACGTCACTACAGGGAAATAACCAGATTTATTAGTCATGTAAACTCGGCTTACTTGCACTGTCAGGTTACTGATGTGCATGTAAACGGGGAAAACTGGTTATTTTAATAAGCTGATATTTGTGAGTTATCAGCTTACTGGTGTGCATGTAAACATTCTCAGTGTCTCATGACCCTTCAGAAATCATTCTAATATGACGATTTGGTGCTATCGAAACATTTCTTATAATCATGAATTTTGAACAGTTTTTTGAACAGTTGCTTAAATTTTTTTGTAGAAATATGATACGCTTTTTTCTTCAGGATTTAGCATTTATTTGAAACGGAAATCTTCTGAAATGCTATACAAGTCGTTACTGTCACTTTTGATCAATTCAATGCATCTTCGCTGAATAAAAGTAATAATTTTCTCAGAACAAAAAATTATTACAAAATTACTGACCCCAAACTTGTGAATGGTAATGTATTTAAAAAAAAAAAAAGCAGCCTTTCCCTGCAACTTAATCATATCTCTTCACTCCATGATTTAAAACCTACAGCAGTGTATCCACCACAGAAATGTAGTTTCTATTTGAAATGACACTAATGGCCAAAACTGCTCACAGAATGTTCACAGATTGTGTATTTGCACAGTATGAAAACAAAACAAATCAATTACAAACATATCAAATACTCTCGGTCTGTAGAGACTGGGTTGCACACTAAGTCATGCAGTCAAATGTACACATTACTGTATGGGATACCATACACTTTGAGCTAACTCATTTACCCAAGATAAAAGAGGAGCAGACAGACAGATGAGAGAGCGCCCTGGATCTTCACTGAGCTCATCACCACTCGAATCAACTGAAGGAAACAAAACCATATCCTCAGTATCACATATGCAATCCGTTACAGTCTTGAATCATACCTCTAATATATGATTTGTTGTTTACATTTAGTCATTTAGCAGACGCTTTTATCCAAATCGACTTACAAATGAGGACAATAAAAGCAGTCAAAACTAACAAAAGAGCAACAATATATAAGTGCAACAAACAAGTCTCGGTTAGCCTAACGCAGTACACGTAGCAAGGTGTGTGTGTGTATATATATATAATACACACATACATATACACACACACAAAGAAAAACAAGTAGATAGAATAGAAAAAATAGAAAGCTAGTGTTTAAAAAAAAAAAGAAGAAGAAGAAAGAAGATAAATATAGATAAGTAGAATTAAATTAGAATAGAAAGTGCTAGAGTTAGAGGGTCAAATAACGGTGTTTAATGTGTCATTTTGCAATTAAAATATTGTTTCACTGAGTATTTTTTGGTTAGCCTACAAATAAATTCTTATAGTTATGTGCAATAATAACCAGAGTAGTTAAACAAGTGAAAATAGCTTCTCACCAGTACAGCTAGAGGTAAAGGAATGAAGCCCATCCTTCTTGCCACCGAATCGCTGTAGTCTGTGTAGGCCTGTCCATGAATCAACCACATTATATCTTCTTATATCCTCATATATATATATATATCTTTTTATTAAAATTTTTTTTTTTTATCATTTTATGCTGGTTATAGATACTAGGGCTAGATTTGATAAAATAAGCATTTAAAAATGATTACATATTACATTAATAATTCAGACAATAAACTTTTACTTGCATTCTGTTGTCGACTGCTGACTAGTTCAAAGGCCAAGCTGGCTTTATATTCACTGTAGACCTAAAGAACATGATAGAAAGGCAAAGTTCATATGTGGCGCCTATATTTAGGGCTATGTTAGTGCACTTTGTTGGCACCCTCAATGTGTACTTTTGAGATGGATTATCTTTGAAAATCAATTACAAATATGTGGCTCTCACATCGGCTGTGATGTCATTGAATTTAGTGATGAAGGCGTGCTTGACGATGTCGACTGCAACCTCAGACATGATTACTATGAGGACGTCAGGGAGCAGCACCCAGAGGTGATCTACAAGCAATATCAACAGTTAACAGATTAACCAAGCATTGTTGAAAATTTGCTTTTTTGAAAATTTGCGAATTTGTTTCTTCATCAGAACAGTTTTGGAGAAATTTAGCATTGCATCACTTGCTCACCAATGGATCCTCTGCAGTGAATGGGTGCCGTCAGAATGAGAGTTCAAACAGCTGATAAAAACATTATAATAATTCCAGGGAAACTTGTGGATTATTGGTGTTATGGACTCTCATTCTGTTCTAATTACGAAACAAACTCATCTACATATTGGATGAGTCAATTTTCAGCACTTTTTTTTTTTTTTGGGGTGAACTATTTCTTCAGGTAAGTACCACGGTCATTATGAATCTGATTGGATCTACCTCATAAAGATGCTAGATTTTGGCGCTACAATAAACCAACTACTAGACTAAAAAGGAACTAGATTTCACTTGAAAAATGCCTGTATTTTCAATTAAGAGTTTTAATCTGATTCTGAGTCTTAATCCAGACCTGAGTTCCAGGAAAACTGCTCCATGTTCCTCAGGCACACGATGAGGAGCAATACAGAATTGGTGAACCGCTCCTTGATATCTGTATGAAAGAAATATAAACAAACCCAACACATGAGCAACACAAAGTCTGCACATTTTATATTCACAAAGCCCCTCTCTCTCCAATCCCTGCAAAACGTGAGGGGAAACGACGGTCAGCAAATAAAGCTCTCAGATTGTAAGACTTCAAAGGATGGTAATGTGTACGATGCACGCACTGTTTCCAGCAGGTTGTGTATGAATAGTAACTTGAGGAATTATTTCCTCACAAAGGCTTGAATGGACGATCACAAGACTTAATGGCCATTTGAAAGTGGGGAGAGTAAACAGCAGAAGGGAGAATAGGTGCTGATTACAGTATATCAGCGTGACTTTCATAAAGAGGATGGGCGCTGTAGGAAACAGGCACTCAAACGGCACCACGGTCTGTCAGTCTGTTTCTCACAGAGCGTTATCAGAAAGCTCTTGAGAGCTTTGATTAGCATTTCAAAAAGATGCTATAATGTTTCTGAGTCAGCCCACACACAACGTTCAAGACTGCAACTTCACCTGCCTTGCAATCAAAGAGTCTCAAAGTGATTAAGATGACGTACACCCTACTAGTTACTTTGAATAACCAGAAGTGAGGTAGAACAGTGTTTAATCCACATTTAAAGCATGTTGTACTAACAAAAAGGGAATTAACCACCATTATTTTGGAGGGATTTTGCTTGGTTAGTAATATAGTATACTTTGCAGCACCTTAAATAACATATCACATATACCATGACATACACTACCATTCAACAGTTTTGGACTTTGACTCACCACTGTTGGACATCTGAAAGAGGTTGTTCTTCTCAAACTTCTTGAACACACTTCCCTTGATTTCCACAAACTGAAACGTGAACACACACATGCCTATAAAAACCCTCTTTACACAATTTTAAATATAGTGAAACAATAGCTGCTGAACTGGATGATTCTGATTTTGGCGATTCTGTTGTTTGCACATAAAATGGTTGTGTATGTGAAAATACTCACATTGTTCGACATCATAATGGTGAGCAGAGATTTGTTATGCGAGTTGAAGGCCACATTTAGTGTAGAGGCCTGGACCATGATGAGGATGGCATGCAGAACTGTGACAAATATACACTGAGGAAAACAATTATATTGAACTATTTTATCATTGATGTATTATTGTATTGTGTGCACACAATAAAATGAACTACTACACCACACCTCCAACATCAATATGGAAATAAAGAGTAATGATAACAACACTAAATTATGACACATCATATATTCTGAGCACTGCAGACTTCTTGTATAATAACAAGGATACAGACATAGAAGACGGCCATGAAGAAATGAGGAATGACTCCAATATGGGCTCTTTTCCGTGACTTTGGCTCAGTGGCCGTCCAGTAGAGAGCGTCTAGAATGTCTTGTCCAAATGATGAAAAGAGACGGTCTGCCACCTGAGTGATGAAATGACACAGATATTTAGTTCACCCAAAAATTAAAATCTCAATGTCGTTCTAAACCTGTATGCTGCTTTATGCTATATGTAAACACTGCATGAACATTCTTCTACAGATTTGAAACAAACCAAGAGTGGGTAAAAATAAATAAATAAAAAAAATGTCCTTTTCATTTATCAGAACTGAAATGGGTTTGAGGTCTGTTCAATACCTCCAGCATGTTGTAGATGATGTAGAGTTTGATGACAGACTGGCCACGGATCAGGTGGTACATCATGGCGTAGTCGACGTAGTGCATCATGGAGTAACAGAGCACCATTATTAAACCTTTCAGCAGGTCACACACCTGAGCCGGCTGCAGGAACCGAGAGCCACTGATAAACACAAACATACAGCAGAAGTGTATTAAACAAGCCAGAGAGTCAGAACAAGTTGCATAAAAAGCTTAATGAGCACATTAATTATAAATAGCACTTATGAATTTACAAAATGAGGCCAAATGCAATGATTAAACACATCATCTTCAAAACAGCATCGCACTGATGAAAAGCTCTGGCTTTCTTTCAAACCACAGAAACTCACAGATGGGCATTTCTTCAACTACAGCCGAGGTACTAACTAACAGACTTTGCATTCTCTTTTTGTACGAATGTCAAAATGAAAATGGTCTTATCATTATTTGCTACATTTCACATTTTTTGTATAGATTTGTATTATATTTTCATTTGCCCAAGACCCAGATTTTAAAATAATAAAATATAAAAAAATTCATTATTAATTTTTTTTTTTTTTTATATGATGACCCAAACATAGAATGAAATATTCAATGTTTAGTGTGCTAATATTTTATATATATATATATATATAATTTTGCCTGTGGTTGGAAAAACACCCAGAGAAAACACCAAGGAACAACTCAAAACCCATGCAGATGTTTGATGTATGGTCTTTATGTATAGACCACGAGGAAAAAAAATAACACAAGTTCAGCATTGATGTCTATCACACCCTGCCTAATTCACAGTTAGGACACTTTCAGCAGAAAACTAATGAACGGAAGGTATCAGATTTATTTGAGGAGCTGAGCTGCGATTCAGAGGTGTGCACTGATCCTGTGTCTTGGGTGTGTGTTGGAGAATAAAATAGGAAAAACTAGACGGATGTTTCATTTTCACTTAAGGCATCACACTCCCACTCACGAGGAGGAATCAACACAAACATCCTCAGGAAACAGCAGGACTGAGAACTGGCAACAAAATGCTGAAAGAAGCTGAGCTTTTTTGTCATAGAAAGATTATGATTGTAAGACTCCCCCATACACAAAAAAGCACTGTGGAGATATCATGGTACAAAAATAAATTAATAGTAAATGTAATTTTGGCAAGGTAATGCCAAAAGAAAACATATACACTACTGTGCAAAAGTCTGGGGGATTTTTTTAAATCTTAAAATATCTTATGCTCACCAAGGCTGCATTTATTTAAAGGTGGGGTAAGCGATTTTTCAAAAATGCTTTAGAAAACTGATTCGGGCCGACTAGCAAAACAAACTTGTAGCCAATCAGCAGTAAGGGGCGTGTCTACTCATGATATGGAGGAGAGAGCGTTCAGTGCACAGGACGGACATTAGCGAGCCGAGCGACAGAAAGATAGAGATGGCGGATAAAAAACAAAAGAGGAAAACGTCTGCGGAACAAAAGAAGGCTTAAGGCAATAAGGCAAGAAGTAGGACCCGTGTAAATATCGGATTAGCTTTCCAGCGCTGGAGAGAACTCAAGGAGCGGAAGGCCTGCGATCGGACGCCGAGGTTGCTTTGTTTCTTCTCGATAGGTGAGTAAAACACCGTGTCTGCGCCGCAACAGCTAAAGTCTGTCTAGTACACTGGACGCGACAAAGCGACCGTTGAAAATCATTTGAAATTTGTATCAATACGTCATGAATATAACGCAGTAGCAGTTTTCTGTCGGGGATTTGTCGTGTCGTGCCGCGCCACGCCACATGTAGACCATACCAGTGTAGGCAGACTTTAGCTGTTGTAGACACGGTGTTACTCACCTATTGAGAAGAAACAAAGCAACCTCGGCGTCCGATCGCAGGCCTTCCGCTCCTTGAGTTCTCTCCAGCGCTGGAAAGCTGATCCGATATTTACTCTGGTTCTACTTCTTGCCTTATTGCCGTAAACCTTCTTTTGTTCCGCAGACGTTTTCCTCTTTTGTTTTTTATCCGCCATCTCTATCTTTCTGTCGCTCGGCTCGCTAATGTCCATCCTGTGCACTGACCGCTCTCTCCTCCACATCATGAGTAGACACGCCCCTTACTGCTGATTGGCTACAAGTTTGTTTTGCTAGTTAGTTTTCTAAAGCGTTTTTTAAAAATCGCTTACCCCACCTTTAATAACTACTTAAGTTCAAAACAAAATAAATTTACAAAACTTACAAAAATGTACATTTTTTAATATTTACATCACAAATATGAAATTCATATAAAGTGGTCCATACTTGACAGCTGGGATATGAAACCTGTCTCTCTGTAAGCAAACACTGAACACATACTGATATTTGCCTTTCATCTGCGACAGCTTGCTTGTGCTAAAGTGCCAGGCTTATGTGTAAGAAAGCTTTTGTCATTTATATCCTTGACTCATGTTGAAGGAATGGGATGCAGAATTTTAATGCTGAATGGTTTTAATTCTGCAGACAAACTGTCCTGAAAGGCTACTGTGATGTTACTTGAAAGGTCTCATTCATTGTGAGGGGTCCTAAAGGTAACAGTAAATTTGATCAAGATTTTACCAAAACATGAGTGTGACTTGTAAGTCACTTACAAGTAATTACATTTAGGAATATATTTAACATAATCTCCCGAAGCTGGAAATGTGACCATGAGGTATTAATAAAATCTTTAAGTGTGGCTATGGATCTGAGGATTCAGTTAAACCTCTTTGCAGTTTGATTAAAGCGAAGGGAAAAGCCGCAACGAGTTAGGAGATCCTCATCAAATGCACCAGAGTAGAGCAAAAAACTAAATTTAACTGCTTTCCTGTAGGGAAAAACAGTATAAACAGCTTATAGTGGGTTGCTGGTCACCAAGCTAGTCTAGTTTGAGTTGTTTTGGCAGCTGGTTAGACTGGCAAGGCAGTTGGCCAACAAACTAAATCAGCTTAAACTAACTAACTAAACTCTGCATCTTAGGCTGGTTTAAACAGGCTTTTTTTTTTCTCCAGCAGGATGGCGTGTAATGTAGCACTTCAATGTCATATTGGTGCCAGACACACACTCAAGCCAGATTCTACAGTCTTGAAACACAACCACTGCCAGACTTGACACTTAACAGTTCAAAATGCAACCTCTTCACTTGCCAGCAGCTGAGAGTTCAAATTAAAATTACTGCACCGTCATATCATAAGCTAAACCACTGAATAAAGAGTTATCACTGGTAGTGACATACACACTCCACCAGGTTGGCAAATGCTTCAGTCACATGCTCGTTATATAAAACGTATGGATCAAACAGAATGAAGGATGGGATTGTTTAAAACACTGAAGGCAGGCATCCTACCTGCTCCGTCTGCAATAAGGGCAAACATTAGCGCTGATGGGAGGAGGCAGAGGCACAAATTAGGCATTATACTACTCTGATATGAGGAAAAGTCAATAATAATACACACTTGTTCATTATGAACCTGGCAGAATTAAAGCACAATGAGAAAATTTGGTTTCTAAAACCAAGTCTTAAGCCATAATTTATTTGACTGGTCACAATCACTCCTTTTTTGTGGTTTGACGACGCTTTGCTGCCAAAGCCAAGTGTATACTGCACTCTTTTACACTCTGTCCTGTACGATTGTTATTTGTCAGACTGCATGGCAGGTGAGATCTTATGGGATGAAATTAGACTCAAAATGATTAATAGATGCACGCACAATTATCCATGTACTGCATACATTTTATACATGTATCTTACTAACCAAAAACAAATACCTTTCATTTTGGATTAAATGATTGTGCAGCGATTTGTACAAATACAGACATGTTTGCGAATAAACATTTTCTGTTCTGCATTTATATATGATAAATTGCTCATGCAAAAAGGAATCCATGCATATGTGGATCAGGTGACATGCGTGCATTAATTGACGTCTAGTTCGAGTCGATCTTGTTCGGTTAATTTGGATTTTGAGACTTAATTTTCGCAGTTTACAGAATTTCACGTCCCCCACACACACAACTACCAATGAACAAGGCCCAGTGCAATTCATTATACCGATCAGTGTATGACAACAAAGCACCCATTCACCAATCTGTCTGCTCAGCGCTGCTTTAAGTCGAACACACCTAATGCCGTCTGCTGGACTAAGTGCGCTCATTGTTGCGTGTATTAAAGGGGTCCTATTATGCTTTTTCACTTATTCAACTTTAGTTAGTCTGTAATGTTGCTGTTTGAGTTGCTGATATCGACGAATGGGACGAGACCTGGTTGAGCTGCACTAGATAAGGCAAAGAGTGTTATCACTATGTCGGAGACACGCTAGCTTTCCCAAGGCAGACATCATCCGGGTTTAAATAGTCCGGGTTTAAATCGCACTCAAATTGATTTGATTTTGACGCAATATTTACACTGAAGCTCGCAGGCGGC